>NC_050451.1:32327979-32617979 GCF_903995425.1 Onychomys torridus
TATTATATTTTTATAGAGATAAATAAATATTTGCCTAAAGATATCTAGTAATGAAAACACATGGCCTTTTTTTTCTCCCATTTTTACTCCAAATTTGCAAGCACAACAGTTCTAATTCTTTCCTTCCCAAAATTTTAGAGCAGTTGCTCATTCAAAGATATGGGGTCACCATATGGAGTAGACACATCTGTAGCTTCTTAATTCCCTATGAGGACAGAGTATATGTCGGTTTTAACTGCCCAATGGCAAACCATCACACAAGCCTTTCTGGTGTCAGTCAAAACAGGCTTGTGTGGAAACATTAGCCCAACCCACCTGGAAACAGAAACAACGTGGAGTGTGCATCATGAATCAGAGAGCAGTATTCCAGGGACTTGTCACCAAGAACACCATTAGTTGATAAAAACGAAAGCAAAGCCTATCATTATTTCATCAGTCTAGTCAATCTTCATTGGAAACAAATATGCAGAGATTTGCTCTTATATTTCCAGGCACGGCATATGAAAAGGTGCTGCACATACAACTACATTTAGTGTCACATGCCCATTGTCAGGCAACAGCTTGGTCACAAGGCACTCTGCTGGGAACCCTGTGGATGCTAGCAACACAGCAAAGGTTAAAAAAGTAGATGTGCACCTGGAAGACTGGGTTTCTGTCTGTGTGAGCCTGGCAATATACTCATCTGATGGTCTCAGGTATTCTCTCCTCTGACAAACTGTGGATGCAAGCATCACCTTAAATTCCTTCAGTGGGTTACTATGGAAATTGCATAGGACACCTCACTGGAAGGCTGTCTACACGGCCTATGAACAGGAGCAGCTGAAACACAGGCCTCTCCATGAGTGTTTAAGGCAGGCTGCTGGGAAACCTTGGACTGACCTCTCCTGGCCTGTACCAGATAATTTAGTGCCACTATCATTATTAGTAAACATCCACAGAGGGCCTGCCATGGGCTTAACTACACTTTGACTTGTATGCTTCAGTGATGTTTTCATGAGCATGTGTCTGGTCTTCTTTAAGCAACTGTATGCTGACCCAGGCACCGGAAGCTGTAAACACAGAGGTATAGAATTGTGGTGTTCTTTAAGCAACTGTTTGGTGACCCAGGGACCAGAAGCTGCATACACAGAGGTATAAAATTGTATATAAATTTCACCCAGCAACCAAATAAACCAAACAAAAGTCTACAGAACATTTCCAATAAAGAAGTAATTGAACTGTTTTGGAAGCCAAAGATAGAAAAGTACAAAGGTGATGTAAAATGACACAGTAGAAAAGTAAAAAGCAAAACAAAACAAACAAACAAAACACAATATGAAATATCTAGAATTCTTTAAAGGGGTAGACATAAACAAAACATTTCCATTTGTGGTTTCTCAAGGAAGGATATTTAAAGGGGAAACCACACCTATCAAGGGCCTTAATCAAGCTATTCCACTCAAAAGCATTAACGCTAAGCATGCAGATACTCACGTATCATTAAGATATCAAGAACTGATTCCTCTCCTTTTAAGAGCTTATATGTCACATCCCACCCCTAGGGCCTTCCAGAAATGTATTTAAATGCCTAACTGGGAAGAAGAAAAGCATTCCAGACAGCCAGGTGTTAGTGATTCAGCCATTAAAACTTCAGTGATAAAATATCCCCCACAACTGTAAAACATTTCAGTCATTAGAAGATCGTAAATAGATTAAGATGACATTTTAAATTATTATGACACCGTGTACATAAAATGTACATTGTTCATCATAATATCCCAGATGACAGTGCCTCTGATTATCGGAGTTAAAGATGTGTATGTATTATTTATTCTGAGTTCCAACAGTGAAAGATGGGAGGAAGAAAGGAGGAGAAAACAGACAGATATGTGGAAATAGTGGATGTTGCATCCCTCCTGAGCACGCCAAAGACTCCAGATTAACTTTTCAGTAACACTCACTGACTGTCCCTTGAGAGGGGAAAAAAAATCGTTTTCTGTTTGTAGTGTGAAGTAAAAGCACAAAAGAAAATTGTATCCAAAAAAAAAAAAAAAAAAAATCCCAAGTTGGAAACCCTCATGTAAAATGTCTTGCACTTGTGGCTCTTTGAGTTAATGGAAGGTTCTTCACTGGCATTCTGTATTAAGTCACATCTAAGATCAGAAAACTATCTTACAATGCCTCTTCATGTCATACATGCCCATAACTCAGTGGTTCTCAACCTGTGAGTCTTGACCCCCACAGAGGTCATATATCAGATATCCTGCATATCAGATATTTTACATTGTGATTTATAATAGTAGAAAATTACAGTTATGAAGTATCAAGGAAATAATAATGTGTGGTTGAGGGTCACCACACATGAGAAACTGTATTAAAGGGTCACAGCATTAGGAAGGTTTAGAACCACTGCCAAAACTACTTCTCACAGATACCTGGTCTCTCCCATGGATACTACATGAGTCCAGCTTGATTTCTTCTCCAAGGTGTACAGGAAGAATGGATATTCCTCTAAAGAAGCAATGCCCCCCTGGCCATGACCACCAGGAAACAGAAAAGCCTCTAGAGATCATGTAACATGAAAGAAATCTAAATTTCAATGCATTTACTTATGTTTTAAGAAGTTAGTGTTTAAGGATATTTCAGTTTTGCATGATGACTTTTGTCTGTATTCCAAACATGCAAAGGGATGGGATAGTTGGAGTGAGAATTTGAAGACAGCCTGGGCCACATAACAAGACACCTCAACAATAATAATTCAGTCTTATTGCAGACCTTAGCTTTTCAACTCAGCCTTACCAAGGAAGCAAATTCATTCTAGGATTCAGTTAAGCACTTAAGGAAATGTTTTTAAGGGCTAATGTACTCTGCTTAAATCTATAAGCCAGCTGAAGGATTAGGCCCATTAAGAAGATTATAACAAGTAATTGGCAATTTGGGGAGTATTCAAAATATTGCACAGGTATATGCATGATTCTGCTACATATCCCAGTAACTCCCTCTGCCTCACAGGAATATGGACTGAGGTGCAGACTTAGCACTACTTACAACTTGATTTTGTCCTGAAGATTCCACAGCATTCATCAGTTCTACAAAAGTGTGGGGATCAGAAGCAGCAGCCACAACCACCCAGAAAACCCTCATGTTCCTTTCTGGATGATCCTCTTTCTTTTCAATACTTTTCAAAATCAAAGACATGAGACAGGTAACTTGGGACCACCAGATGCTCCAAAAAGATCAGAATCTAAGTGGTTATTTACAGGGTAATTTCTCAAGGTGACTGCTCATGTGTTTCATGCTGTTGGTTATGAGGCACTTTTGAGAGCTAGCCATTTTGTTAGAATTGTGACATTCTTTCTATTCAAGGCCAATACTTCTTCACTAAACCCTAATGCAAACACTGAGTCACAGTTACCCAGAGTGTGTCCAAATACCCTCTGGAATAGGGGGAAGAGATAATGTTCTTTATTAAAGGATATTTCCCTGTAACTTTTAATATGTACATGTAGGGTGTTCTTTGTGTGTAGATGTTGAGAAGTCTACCTTAGATGTGTTTTTGAAACAGGGTCTCTCTTTCTGGCCTGGAACTCACAGAGTAGGCTAGGTTGGCTAGCCAGCAAGCCAACAGTGTTCTAACCATCTTTGCCTCCCCACACCTGGGATTACAACTGCATACCATCATGCATGGCTGTTTCACTGGGGTTCTGAAGACTGAACAAACACAATCCAGCTGAGCCATCTCCCCATCACAAGAATGCTTGGTGTTTACTTGTAATCCAACTACTTACAATACCATGTTAAACAAAATGTTCCCGATCTACCATATAACACCAATGGAGTTAGATGGAGTCAAAAAACAAAAAGAGAAGCAAACATCACAAATAGTTCCACAAGAATGAGAATTCTCAGCCTCCAAGGTCACTTCAGCCACCAAAAAGTCATTTTTTTTTTTTTCTGTCTGTACACAGTAGAAGCTTGGAAGTAGAGAACAATTTAATAAAATCCATGTTCAGTTTTTTGTTTCTTTCCTCCAAATTCCCTGTTCATTTAAAAAAACAATCCAGAAACTTCTACTCCAGCCACACAGAGACTAAGTTTCACCCTTTTGAGAGACAGCACCCAGTGAATATGTCTAATCACAGGCAAAGCCAACATCTTAGCTCTACTGTTCTACCATGCTACCTGGAAAGGCTGTTGGTAAGGGATGCATTTATTTAATTCTTCAACATGTCCTTCTTATCAGATGCCAGTGATCACCTTGTTTCAGGAGGAAATGAATCCTTATGAGGGACTTTTTTTTTTTTTATTATCATCTTGGGTAGAGACCAAGCTTCATCTAATTCGCTTTGGCTTGAAATACCATCATGTGCCCTGAATGAATGACTGGCTCAGGTTGAATACATTGCTCTCTCTTTTTTTCTGAGAATCTCTCTTTCAACTATATAAGGGAAAACATTTTTAATTCATAGATTCTCTAGTGTGAACCATAATTTTTCCTCATAATGAAGTGACCCTTGGATGTGGAGGTACAAGTCTTGTTATAGTATTTTAGAGATTTATTTTTATTTTATAAGTATGGGCATTTTGCCTGAATATATATTTGTGTACTACTTGTATACAGTTCCCATGGAAGCCAGAAGAGGGTGTCAGATTTTTTGAAACTAGAATTGTAGATTGTAGTTGTTAGCTGCCGTGTGCGGACTATGAACCAAACCAAGGTCCTCTGCAAAAGTAACAAGTGCTCTCTCTAGACTCCTGTTATAGTATTTTTAAAACACACTAAATAATTTTACTGTTGGGTGAAATTTACAAGTCAGTCTACTCTTCTGGGCTAAGGTTTCTGAAGATCAAACCAAAATGGAGTCATGGAGTTGCTCATGTCAAAGGTTCATGTCACCAAACCAAAACTAAATCATTATCTGATCTTCTAAGAAGTCAAGAGAGAAATGACAAGAACATTCCCAAACAGGCCAACTTTACCAAGCTTCACCAGGAAGTCCCATATACTCAGCTGAACAGGAAAAGGCACCTTCCCTACAAGGATGTAAATGGCTGCTGACCAGTCTATAGTTTGTATTGTGCTAGTTCCTAGTTCTTGCTCAAGATACCTTGTGAAAATAACTGTTCTTCTGTGCTCAAAGAAGCACCTCATTAATTGTCAGACTGGCCACTGCTCAACTCATGAGTTACTAATAAAAACCAATTACAAATTTAATGGAAACGGGTTGAAATTTTGTTGTGTCACCCCTATCCACATAAATGAACTAAACCAGGAAGCCAAGCTCTTTCTTGGTCATTTCTTACTTTCATAATGCAAAACTAATCCCAAACTATTTGCTCCACCACAGCAAAGATATTCAAATAAAACTAAACTTCATACTGACACCCAACAACTTCCCTTGTGGCCTGAGTTCCTCTTGGGGGAAACCGGCTGATTTGCTGGTTTTTTCCATTTTAATATTAATCTGGGGTTTGGATTTTAGCTTGTTTCACCAGCAGATATTGAGCAGAGCTGGCTCTCAGTAAGCACCTTTTCCTTCCCCAGAAATGAGTCAACAAGATGTCAATAGCACATGTCCATAAAGAGAGGGACACACAGAAGACTAAGAGTACATCACCTTTATAACTGAGGTCAGGCTGGCACAACTGACATTTTATTCTAATCCAATGGTACCACTTTTCACTACGTGCTACTTCAGGATCGCAGTATCCACATCCTCAGAGAACTTACAGATGGAATACCTGCAGACACATGACTCACTAAAGGACAGCAGAAGACTACCAGTCACTGTTGGTCTCAACAGTGGTAGGCAGGAATCTGGAACAGGACCTTGGTGAAATTGGGAGTGGATAGGCAAAGGTGTCTATGAAGATGGAAGTTGGTCTGACCCTTTAAAAATGGGGTGTGTTCCTGGATAGAGACAGAAGAGGAATGGATTGGGGGGGGGGGTGGGAACAGGGGTAGGAATTGGCGGGAGGGGATGGGAGGAGAGGATGGAGAGGGGAGGCTGCAGCCAGCATGTAAAATAAATAGATGAATAAAAAAATGGATGTGTTTGAATAGACAGCATAGAGACAGAAGTTGGATGATCAAATATAGTCCAAGAAGTTGCAATGGTAAATACATTGCTTCCTTGCAAGCATGAGGACTGGTGTCAGATCTATACACTAAACTTAAAAACAAACGAACAAGTCAGGCCCCTGCAGCATGTAATTGCAATCTTAGTGCAGGAAAGGCAGAGAAAGGCAAAGCCTTAGTGCTCACTTGTCGGTCAATCCAAATCACTCAATAAGCACCAGAACAATGAGAGAGCCTGTCTTAAAGTGGCCAGGTGGGTAACACCCAAGGCCATCCTCTGTCCTGCACATAAGGAGCATGTGCACGCATGCGCGCACACACACACACACACACACACACACACACACACACACGTGCAAATAAAATCGTCCATAGTCACTAGTGCTGCAAACAAGGTAGTTGGTCAGATGAGAATATATATGGACCAGACTTAAGGTAGTTCAATATGGAACTTTTTACTTTATGATGGTATAGAAGTGTGTCCATACAAATATTCTATTTTTAGTTTTTATTACAGCTGTCATTAAATTATACGAACTAGTTCTTTTAATTAGAAAAGAGGCTTCACATTGAATGATAATGCTCAAATAAGTGTGCTGAGGAGGTTTAAGATAGGTGATGTTGAGCTATGATGTTTGGGAAGTAAGGAGTTTTGAAGAGCATTTTCAGCTTCAATTCAGAGTTTAATAGGATCCATGCAAGTGATAAGGCAAGATGCATCTGCATGAAAAGGGGCAGAATATAAAACTAAGTTCACTGCCAAAATGTTCAGATAAGTAAAACAGGCATTCTCAGATGAAAGAAATCTTCTTGGCAACGAGAAGAGAGCTATTGCAGATGTTCTATCATAATTTTTCTCCCCCAAAAGATTCCCATACAATATAAATTCACACCACTAGTTTAGATACTATGAACAATCTCCAACATACTACATTAAACTTAGGATTGTTCAACTTCATAGTGGCAGAAAAGCCACATACATTCATACTTTGGATTTTGATCTGGTCTCACTGGTGCAATGGTCTCTTTGGATGCTAGGCAGGGGCCATGAAGCTAAGTGATCTGAGCTGGAGCAACTGGCCCTCAGTTCTAGGTATATCTTAGAAGTTCACAAAGGGAACTTCGGGTTAGCTGACTCTGCCCAACTGTAGGCTGCCATGGGTATTTTGAACACACTAAAGCTAGGCTGTGCTACACTATCAGATGCTGTTTTCAGTAAATGGATTTTCTTCTAAACTTGTATTTAAAACTTACAGGGGTTAACTGGGATGAATCCATCACAAATAGGGCATCTGTAATTTTGTACACTGCCAGTGATAACAGAATAATATGTTAATAGCACTATTTGATGTATGTAACACAATGGTTACTTCTGAAAAGAAGATGCCAAGTCAGCTGTCTATCACCAAGATACTTTCTCCACATCAAGGAGCAAAATGCTGCTGTACCATTACAAGCTGGGCATCTTGGAATTAGAATAGAGACATTTAGGGGGAGGGGAATAGAAGGTGGAAATGCAGGTAAATCCCTCAAGGCATTTTTACTCTTTTCAGATGGAAGACTAGATGGGTGGTACCTGACCCATCTGCATCGTGACAATCATAGAAGAGTGTGCCCTAGATGTCTCAGACACATAAAGCTTTGGCAGGAAGTTCTGAGGACCCTTGTTGGGGTGGTTTCCACTAGAGTAGCTAACTGTTCTCTTTGCACAAAGGGACAAGAGTCTGAGAGCCTGAAGCTCTGGCTGCTTTGACCTTGAGTCACTACTCAACTCATCCCGCGTCTGGTCATTCCACAGAGTGGCCAAGAAACCTAAACTGAATGTTTGAACCTCTTAGCATCCAGTCTACAGAAATGATGCTCTCTCCCAACCCTGGGGTCACTGGCCTGGGTAAATAGATGGGCTGGGTTCACTATTTGGCCTGTCTGCGTTCCAGCCTAGTGTGCTTTCTCCTATCACATGCTACTCTGTAATGTTCCAGCAACAAATTAACCCTATTAAAATGAGCCAGGGAAGCAGGTCATCTGATGAGCAATCTCCAGAAGGAAGACCTACATCACTTTATCACCTCCCACACTGTGGTCACTATTGGTATTTATAAAATGATGGAGGCCCTGGCGTTGGAAAATGTTACCGTGGCAACTCCTTGAGTGAGGGCCAAAAAGAGAATAAAAAGCTCCAAGTGACCCACTGCACTTCTCCACGGCTTCCTCAATTAACTCCAAACAGACTTTGTCTGGGATGAAATGATTTAGTTTCAAGGCAAGGTCAGTCCCACACACCCAGAATAAAGATTGCCAAATATGCTTATTTGAGCTGAATTACATTTGGTGGTTTAATAATATGAATTTACTGCCTTTTCAATGGGGACTCCAGCACTGGGGAGAACTTTAAAATGCATCACACTTAAAACATAAAATTAAATTCAATTAACTTTTATTGGGAGGCTAATACACTAGTACCCTAGAGGGAGAAACAGCTCTCCGCTTTCCCCAGATTTTCAAAGCAGGTCTCTGGAAGCATGACCAAAGATAGAGGATTAGATTGTTCCCCAATAAAGAACTTCACTGGCCAGTTTAACAGCTGTGCTCTGGTGGTGAAGCAGCCTTGGCTTTTAAGCACCCAGTTAAAAAAACTCCAGGGGCATAAAACCTAGAATACCAAATAGGTAGACTATACCATTTCTGGGGCTGGAGAGATGGCTCAGTGGTTTAGAGCACTGGCTGCTCTTGTAGAAGAACTGGCTTTAGTTCCAAGTGCCCACATAGGGGCTCACTATCATCTGCAAATCAGTTCCAGAGCATCCAATGCCCTTTTCATGCAGGCAAAACCACTCTTATACATAAAATAAAAATAAAGAAAGCTTTTTGAAAAAAGGTCCAGAAGTGTTGGAAATTTTAAAAAGAAAACACTGTTTATCAAATAAAAGATGAAAGGCAACATAGGGGTGAAGGATGTAAAAGTCTCAGAAATTAAGAGCTCTTTATAAAACGCATTCACTCTCATGCCGCCAAGATAAAAATGTAATCTGTGAAAACACATATATGTATGCATGCATATGTACACACATATACACATACATTTAGCAAATCAGCAATGCTTGTAGACTTAGAGATTCTCAATCTAGGCTCTAGTGACTTCCTTATCACACTGAGATATTACAAGTTTATAGACAACAAGAAATGGAGAATCATTGCTCCCTTCATCCCTCATAAATGTCCAGTTCTAACATAAGCAGTCTGGCTTGGAAAAAGCCTGGATCCTGGACAGAATGGCCAACCATACCCCAGAGACATGATGACACCATTTAATCTCTGAACACATGTTTAATGGATGGCTAGTATATCTTGTGTTTTGTCCTAGGCACTAGAGGTTTGTGAGCAAAATAGGCAGAAATATCACTGGCCTTGTAGCTGAAAAGGAATCAGGGGAAATCCAGAAATCAAAAGCATCTATCTTGACCACCCTTTACCATCCTATTAAAATCAGGTACAGAGTCATGGTAGGGCCCAGTAAAATGTGCTGACTTGTATAGTTTTCCTGTTTGCTGTTACAACAAACTGCCATGGTCTCAGTAGCTTAAAAAGCACAGACATATTGCCTGAATGTTAGAGGTTTGTAATCAGGTCCTGCTAGGTAAACATGTGGTGAGTAGCCCCTGCAACTGCATATCTCTTTCCATCCATCATCAAAAGTGACACCTCAGACTCAATCATCATACCACCTTCTGTCCCGCTGACTTTCCCTGAGTCCCTCCTCCCAAAGACTGTGTTTACACCAGTCCCATTTGTATTCAATTGTACAGAGTATTATTCCCAGCGAAGACCCTTAATTATATCTGCAAAATCCCTTTTGCTACCTAAGGTACAATTCCTATGTTTTAGGGACCAGCTTTAGTGTATGGAAACATTAGGGAGGAAACATTTTTCAGACCACTACAAAGACCAAACTTGAGTGCTTTGAGGGAAATAGAAGTGACCTGAGTCCTTATAGCAGTGGTTCTCAACCTTCCTAATGCTGCGACCCTTTACTACAGTTTCTCATGTTGTGCTGACCCCGACCATAAAATTATTTTTGCTTCTACTTCATGGCTGTAATTTTGATAGTTATGAATCATAATGTAAACATCTTTGTTTTCCAATGGTCTTAGGTGACCCCTGTGAAAGGGTCATTTGATCCCCGGAGGGGTCACCACCCACAGGTTGAGAATCACTGTCTTAGCGCTTTGATTGGAGGCCTAGGAGCAGACTGCTTCTTTGCTAGTTTCTGTATTCTTTGTGAAAAAAAACCAAACAAAATAAAACAAAAACAAAAATAAGCAAACAAACAAACAAACAAAAAAAACCCAGAACATTCAAAACTTAAAGATCTCAAGAATGTTCAAGGTTTGGGTTTCCAAGGATTAGTAAGATGATGTCCTAGAAATGTGTACCAGGCATACAACAAGCATCCAACTGCAGCTATTATGATGTCATTGTTATAATTATTCAGGGAGCCTGGGCTTGAGCCCATGGCTTCTACTGTGCAGACCACTGCAATGTCTAGTATTGTGTCTTCCTAGCACCTGTTAGGATCTACTCTGGAAGTCCCTGCTTTGATCTTTCTCTTCTGCCTCCTCAGCTAAGAGTCATGCTGTTCCCTTTCCTTCTGACCTCCAGTAACGTGAGCACCAACCATTTAAGACTATGATCAACATCACCACCACCATCATTGTTGTTGATATTGTTGTTATTTTTATTATTTGTTAGCCACATATATAGGTCATGATGAAAGCAGAGATGTTTGTACCACTGCTAAGAATAGGGAAGAGGCCACAGTAGATCATAATAATTAAAAAAAAAAAAAAAATGACCAAGTGACTAAATGGACTGGTTCCAGAGTTTAGACCTCAGAGGTCTACATGGCAAGCACCGTTCCAATGTCACACTCAAGGGAAGCACAGTTCCAATGCCACCCACACTCAAGGGAAGCACAGTTCTGCTGCCACACTCAAGAGGAGCCAGCTGCGAGGCCCAAGTTCTTCTACCATGCTATCTGAGTTCAGAATTGAATATAATCCTCATCTTTCCTGCTTATCATGTACCTGATAATATCCTCCTAACCAGCATGATGAAGGCCTCTGGCCTCCATCTGTGTGCCAAGAAGCACAAGTATCTGCTATACACCCACTAGGAGGAGAAAAACAGGACACAGAATGGAACAAAGAGCTCACACCAGTCAAATCCAGTTTGAGCCAGTCCACACTGCTCCAAGGACCGCCCTTGCCTCCCTCCCCAGCAGGCTGGAGGACAGGAAGAAGATCATTGACTTCAATCTTTGGCCTCCTAACCACGAAAGGACTTGTGAAGGTGAACGGTTTGCAGACGAAGGGGATATAAAAGAGACAAAACCAGGATAAAAATTAAATAAAAAGTAGCTGTCTTAAACTGTAATTGCAGTCCTCTGCTGAGCACGCTTGCAGATATATAAATGTGATTTACCATCAGCTTGCAACTACAAATCAGGTCTTGAGAAACACTTGTGCTATGAAATTGTTTAATCTCATCAAGCTCTGCTTTCACAGCAAGCCATAAATCACGGAGTCTTTGTTATCATAGACCTCCACCAGCGCCTCTCTGGCAGGCCATGGATCGTGGGTATATATAATCTTGACTGCACAAACACTGGGGTCGACGCAGGCTGAAATACTTTCATAATAGCCACTGTGCAGCTGCTGGAACACAAGCCTATGATGGATATCTCATTTCCTACAGTCGGCATCTATTTCGAGCAAATTATTACCACATAAATTTCTTGTCAACAGAAACGGCCAATTAATTAAGTTAAAAATTTACTTGTGATCACATCTACAAACCAAATAGAACTGCAAGGCAATTTTCCAGTTACTGAATATACTGCAGGTCAGTTTAATGAATAATTTTTAACTTTGTCATAAACTCAAAGACAGGCTAATATCTCCAGAAAACTGAATGGAGACCAGCTGCCGACAGATTTACACAAAATATATTTATGGGGAATTTGATTGCTGACATCTGGGGACAGAAATAAACTTTCTATAATTACAGAGGCATCTTTGCCATATATATGAATTTCTTTCACCCAAAAATGCAAATATGTCCCCAGGAAGGGTATATTTATATTTTTTAGGCAGTGCTGGAATGGGGGCCGATAGCTTTTAAAGAAATCATTGCATTAAATTCCTTTGCTAGTGATGAGTTCATTATCATAGGGAAAGACAACATCATGGGCAAAAACCTGTTTATCACTGACCCACACCTCTCTCAACCCCCAAATCAGAATTCAGTTTCTGTCTTTGTCTCTGTCTCTCTGTCTCTCTCTCTGTCTCTCTCTCTGTCTCTCTGTCTCTCTGTCTCTCTGTCTCTCTGTCTGTCTCTCTCTCTCGGTATGCCACTTGACACACGTCCAATAGTGGAAGCAGAGTTCAGAGGATTTAAGGCTCCGTCAGGTAAGGCAGACTTACAGAGCTTCCCCTTAGGACTGTTACGCATATAAACCAGGTCTGCATGGAAAATCGGGCCAGCAGAGGGCCCTATGTAATTCCTAATCTAACCATGACTCTTAGAGCTGAATGAAAGCCATGGGGGACTGGAGGGGTTGCAGGTTAGATATTCAGATGAGTATAAGGGCTCTGGATATGGGGAAATACATCAGATTTGATACAGATGGAAATTTACTTAACCAGCCACTGGCAGGATGTAGAGTTATAACTTTCATGAGGGCCATTCCCTTACCTGACATATAGAGAGCAGGTCAAGGTCCTCCAAATTATAGCTCCAATCTGTCTTTAACAGGTCCTTTGACCCCACCTTCAGTCTGTCACGGTTACATGAGATATTCCCACAACATGCCCTTTGCTTTTATGTTGCCATCACTGGGATCCAACCAAGGACCTTTGAAGTCCCAGTTCATTTCCCTTCATCTTCCAAATGTCCATCTTGAAGACGGTCTCCATGGTTCATTACCAGTGTAGCAGACTGTGGCTCTGCACTAAGACATGTCCTTCCACCCAGAACTTGAGAGGCCATGATACTACCTTGGCCTAAGAGAGCAGTATCGACTTCTGTGTCAGTGAACCCCTCAAGGAGATAGCAGGCTACCACAGGGTGGGGGTATTGTCATATGGGGGGATTAAAAGTGTTTAGGGAAGGACTCGACCAATTAGGGCTTCTTAACCCTTGGGAGCCTGAATTCAAATGTGGTTGTGTAGCTTGTCCTTTTGGTAAGCTTCTTGAGGGCTGGGGTCATCTGACTATCGTTTAGTTTTCTAAGTACATAATCCAGTACCTTACCAAAAAGGCAGGTTCTCTCTAAAAGCATCTGAAGCTGGAGTTCATGGAGTATTCATACATGCTATGTTCCAGGTGGCACCGGATACTGATACTCATTGTGGGCAATTGTGTTTAGGACCCTTGGAAACTGGGAATTCTAGGATGTGGAATATATCTTCCAGAATTTTGCGATTCATGATGAAACAAATCACAGGACAGCCTGAACAGAGGGGCTCAATGAAAGAAAGGCCAATGCTCAAACAAATAGAAAATGAATATTAAATAAATGCTGCTGGTAATTCCCAGTACCAGCATAGATGACATAGGGATGTTTGAGTTTCAGAGCATTAAGGGCACACAGACCTACTGTTCGTACATAAACCTTCATTTGACCACTGTAGAAACTAAGCCTCCCACATCAAACGGAGCCTGCTTCCCCAAAGTCACTAAATTATTGAGTCCCAAAACACCTGAATACTGCCCATGACCCCCCAGATCCATCATTCACACATGCCACAAGCACTTCATCTTTCCTGGTTAATGCTTTGCACCTTGAACATGATCATTAGCACCTGATCCCAGGCTCAGGACTGGACTCTACATGTGCCTCACTCAATCCTCTTATTGACAAAAGACATTTTCAAAATTCCCTCTTTGGCAATGAACTTAAATACAAAGACATTACATAAATATCTAAGGAATTTCATGAACAAATGGCTTTAGATCTTCAGAAGACCCAACTGCCCCCTCCCCGCCCCCCCCTGTGCCCACCTAGATTAGTTAGAGGCACATCTTAACGATTACTTAGTATGGCCTCTGAGTTGATTACTTAACCTTCCAATACCTGTTTCATTGTCTATGGCACAACACAAAAATGGTACCTAACCTGGTGGTGTCATCAATATTATACAACACATGTAAGATTTTCAAAACAATGTCCATGAGGAATCCTTGATATTTTTCTAGCCCTTAGCCTATATCTACTTTTGGTAGCATAAATCTACATTTCTTCCCTCATGTTACATTATGTTTATAGCTTTTTCTTGCTCTTTGCTTATCTTGCTGACACTTTATAAAATAACTAAGAGAACCACCATGTTGATGATAGTAGATACACAGTTTTTGCCTCTGTTACGTTGTAAGCACTGCTATAAACACCTTATATTTATTATCAACATCCTTAGGAAGCAAATATTCTTATTATCTCTGAATTACAGAAGTGACCTAGCAAGGTTAAGTCACTTATCCAAGGACAAATAGTTATCACTAGTCACACTTGAGGTCCACACTCTGAGCCACAGAAGTATACAGTACTCATATCTCTAATTAGCACTTTTTACCACCAAATTCTGCACCTTTAGAATTCCTTAAGTATTGCTCACCTTCACCATCCATGTTTTTCTAGAATATTATTAATAATTTTCCTACCCTCTAGGGTTTTACAGTTAAAACAAATAAACAACATGAGCCCATGTGAAAAGCACAACCTGATGAATTCCAAACCTGTTCAGATCCACTCAGCATTGTCAGGGTCACTTGTCTCTAGTCAGAAGGTAGCTTAGGCGAGTGTCTGACAATTGTGTCACATCTCTGTGGGAAGATGTTATGCAAAATATTGCAGGGAAGTTCAATTAGCTGCTGAGTTCAAGTCTGAAACAGACATTATTGGCAGTCAGGAGGAGGGGGAGAAGACAAAAGAGGCTTCATAGTGGGCTTTGGTCAAATTAGATTCTGGATTTCTGTAATAGAAGATGTTTTATTACAGAGACAATGGATAAGAAACATGGGGGAATTACATACATGCTGTGTGAGCACTCCTGACAAATTCAGGTAATAGCAGAGGGTGAGTCACTGCTGACTGTCAGGTTATCTCGCTGAGGGTCACTGCTCCAGTGTCAAGGTCAGGATGAAACCAGAGAACAAAGAAGCAACGGAGAAAGCCTGCCTCCTCAGCTGACCGGTGCCGATGATTAGGGGCACACGGATGACATGTGTGATAATATCATAGTCCTATATGTGCTAAACATGCACTGATTTATAACGTCCCTTTACGGTCATTATCCCACTGTGCTTTTATGGAATTCCACTTATTAATAATAAAGCTTCAGAGAAAACTTCACTTTTTAGGAACATGGCTCCACAACTTCAGCAAAGATGCCTATTTTAATTTGGGTGACTCATGCATGCACAAATAAACATCCAAGTTTGCTCATCGAGTCCTCATCTCAAATACAATCAAAACAACCCAATAACCTCATGGTTTCTCCATTCAAAGGCACTTCATTACAGCTGAAGAGAAGGGGCCCATTCATAGTAGAAGTTCACAGGTACTACTGTGTGCATGGGGCCTGAATGGTGTGCTATGTGCTGCCCATCTTCAGAAAGGCAGAGATGACTGTGAGAGAGGGCACTCTACAGAAAAACTATGTGCTACAGAGATGGCTTTATGGCTAAGAGCATGTGCTGCTCTTCCAGAGAACCTAAGTTCAGGTCCCAGCATCCATATCAGGTGGCTCACAATGGCCTGTAACTCCAGCTCCAAGGGACCTATCACTGCCGGCTTCTGTAGACAGCTGCACTCATGTACACAAACATATACATAATTCAAAATAAGAGATAGTCTTTTTAAAAAGTATAAAAAAATAAATCACACAGAGTCAAGGATTTTCCTGAGCCCTACAGAATCCTGAAGATAGTTTTAAGAATGAGATTATATACTTGACATGCATATTAAGTCATGTGTATTATTATTCACATGTAAAAATCCTCAAGTATCTCAAATGAAACTACCATAGAATCTATTGCACTCACACAAAACATAATTAAGAATGATAAAATACACACACACACACACACACACACACACACACACACACACACACACACACCTCAAGTAACAGACTAGAAATCAAACAAAGCAAAGGAGAAACACAAATGCAATGAAATTTAGAAGCTGGAATTTGATGAAAGAGACAAAAGGCTCCATGGCTGATCTGAGGAACAGCATAGTTTGTGTCCAAACACCACCATATATCATCAGGAATTACACAGAGAGACCACAAAACCCTGAAGTTTCTCATGAATGTCAGTAAATCCAGAACGAGGTAAATGCTAGGTAGATAGTCTTATGTCTAATTTGTCTAAGTAACAAGTGTACTGGGGAAAAAAAAGTCCAGACCCAGGAGATTAAGAAAGGGATAGACTCACTAATGGACACAATGATTCTAAGGCTCCACACAGAGTAGGGACAATTTTTCAAAGCCCAAGAGTAAACCCTGGAGATGTCTCTGAAGAGTATCAGATGAAAGAACAGAGTGCAAGTGTATCTTTCCTAAAGATCACAAGCCTTCTTAGCTGAACCAGCCTCCTCCCCACAACATTTTCTCAACGCTAGATAAAATATGCAACACTTACTTCTCAGACCAAAAGCTGGAGCAGGAAAGAAGTGTGTCAGCCGCAAGCAGATATATAATTAAGAGCCTATTCTTGATATATAATCACACTACTGAACAAACACAAAGAGAAAAGAGATACCATGGCAAGTATGCAGGCCTGGTAGAATACATTACCAAACTGGAAAGGGAAGACAGTAGCTTACCAACCGAAAGACAATGACCCATCAGCCCAAGTAACTGGAAAAAAAAAAGTCACAATAGCTTTATGCAAAAAAAAAAAAAAAAGAGTATGCATAGTACTTTACTGAGAGAAAGGCCCATGAGGATGCAATTCAATTGAATGACACTTTTAACTTCTGCCTGGTGGGATTAAGTGACTATAACATACCCTCACTCTTCACTAATTATAACTAAAACCCTTCACAAGATACTAGAATTCTCAGAATGTTGAAAATCATATAAAAGCAGGTAGAATATGGACAGCTATCTACTAACACATGAGTTCTGGGCTTGTTTCTTTCTTCTTTCTTTTTTTTTTAACGTGGCATTTTCTCAACCAGAGGCAACTATGATTTGAATAAAAATGTAAGAACAGAGATGCAATGATCAAAGTGCTCTGAACTCACACTAAGATTTCATGCTGAGTAAGTACTGAATAATTATGGAATCAGAAGAGAGGATGTCATTGTCATGGACAACATGAAGATGATGCCATAACTAAGAAAAATTCAGAGATGCTGCTAAAGGGTTTTTAAGAGCAAAGAATGATGGGCCTATCTAAAACTGAGTATATGGGTCATTTGTGGTGCGTCCTTTATTATTTCAATGTCATTAAGTTTCAGATCTTAGAATAAATTACTAGTCAATTCTTAACACTAGTAAATATATTTAAAAAAAAAACCCTAAACATTCCAGTGAGGTATCAGTTTTTCAAAGTTAATTCCACTGGCTTCAAGCATAAATATCACAAGCATTTCCATATAATTCAACATAAGGTATCCTAAGGGGCTGAGTTCTGAAATTTAATGGCAATGTTCCACCAAAGCACCGTCTCTCATTCCATGAAGCCAGGTTAGGAACTTGTGAGTTAAAGGAGATCTACAAGGACATGTCTCAATCAAGGAGCACAGTGTCTTGCATGCACACGGCTAAAACTAGACAATCCTGCTATAGAGTACCCTGTAAGACTGGCCTGGGTGAACAGACATGCACCCCATGCATGACTATACCCAGGGGCCAAAGGGGAAATGTCAACTACTTAAAAGTCTAGCCCTAAGCTTCTCCTAGGATGGCCCATGGCCCAGGCCTGCTCTCACAAATTGCTCCAGGTCAGAGTATGCTGATCAAATGCTCAGAGATCACTCTAGAATCTCAAAGTCTTTCCCATGCTCATAGGTGTTCCTCATAAAAAGAAGATAAATCAAGCATAAAGCTACTTGTCAATCTTCTCTAATGATGAAATATATTTAGTTTTTATGGTTCACGAGCAAGCATCTTGTTGTACAACTGCACATCACCTCTCCTACCAAACTGTTTCTGCATTTTACTACAAACCTGCAGAAATCTCCAGAAACAAGACAGTCCTGGGAGGAGAACTTTGTCCCAGACAAGTTCCACATGTCATTTTGTCTTCCATTGAGGGATACATTTTCATGGATACAATGTCCCCTTCTTCCCAGATATATCATCTGGGCAAACTCCAAGCAAGAATTCTGTCATTCAGAATTCTTGAGATTTTTTTTTTTTTTTTTTTTTTTTTTTTTTTTTTTTTTTTTTTTTTTTTTACTGTGACTGAGGTTAGGTGAAACTTATGCAAAGCTGTCTTCTATGGGAACATGATTAAAGCTCTCCCTGTCCCATTCTCTCATCACTCCCACATGGGGGTTGATAAGGATGGATGGAGACTGTATGGCATTTTTGCTTTTAATAGTGGATGATACAAATAGAACTTAAGATTCTGTCTTTTCCCCCTGAGCCAATGTTCACCTTCCATTCCCCAAGGTTGCTGCCGTTACCCATGTTTATCAGATATCCTGAAAAGGATCAGGGACCAGCAAAGGTTCAAATGTGTCAATCACTTTTCTCAAGCATCCTTAATTTAACATGGTGTGGTCACTCCGTACACTATTTAGTCTGCATCTCTTCCTTGGTTACAAGAATACAAAACTACTTAGTCAAAAGTTAAGGTGACGTCATGCAGGACTTTGGAACTCCTACACCCAAGTAGGGATCTCCAAATGAGATGAACAATGGTAACACCATGGAATAAAAACAGATTCCAAAACTCTGATGACTTTACTCGGGTCTCCCTTTAGATCTTCCAGCATCCATCTGGGAGTGTCTCCTCCACTAAGGGCCAGCCAGGTCTCTCTTGTGTCTACTGAACCCACAGTTATGGCTAAAATGAGATCACAGGAAAGCAGTATGGGTAATCAATACAGCTAAAAGAGAGAAAATGCATATTTAATCACTAACTATGAAGGGCACACCCTTGCCACTGAGGTCTAAAAGGTTAAAACTTTTATTCTGAATAAAAAGCAGGACTTTATTAATTATTTTAGGGAAGATGTTTTATGAAGCAAAAAAAAATCTTTAGTTGCCTATAGATCTGTGGGAAGATTGTTCGAGAACTTATTCTCACTTCAGCCTGGAGAGTCCATGGTTTGGCCATAGCTAGCAGCTAGTCTTTGTGACTATTCTCACTGCACTTATCAAATCAATACAAGTAATAATTGTTATTGATGGTGGCATCACTATTGATTAAACAGGATAATTTAATTGCTTCTGTGAAGTCACACAACTTTTACGTGACATCATGGCATCAGTGAGGAACACTTAGTTACTACTGCCTGCCCTCCACCTTGCTCAGTGGACAGGACTCACAGTGGCTTTTATTTAATTATGTTAAGACATGCAGCCTTCCTGAACCATTCCCAGGGGGAAATTTCCTCCAGTGTTTGTTTATTTGTTTCTTTGTTGTTTGTTTCTGATGCTGCCTTGGCTGGGACAAGGCAAGATAGTTCATTGAGAAACAATGGGTTACATCATGAAGGGGATTCAAATGTTCATTGCAAGGTAAGGTTACAGTCCTGGCAGAAGGACAAACAAGACTCTCCATAAAAGAATCTTTTATAAACAATAAAATACTAATGGAAATAAGCAAGCAAGCAAGCATGAAAGACAGCACAGCCTCCAAACTCCTTTCCAAACACAACCTTTCCATAGTGAACATTGTTCAGGCCAAACTGGCCTTTTCCTTGCTCTCCCACACAAGATACTGATTCCAGATTTGGCACTTGGTACTGGGGTTTTCTTTACCTAACTTCTGCTCATATGGACTCAGCTCATCTTAATCATTTAGGCCCCTGCTCAAATGCCCTTGCCAGAAGGCTTTTTGTTTTCAAAGTTTTTATCTATTATTTTTTAATTGTATTTGTGTGTGTGTGAATGTGTGTGTGTGTGTGTGTGTGTGTGTGTGTGTGTGTGTATCTACATGAGTTTTTGTCCACCATGACCTTTTGTGATCATTGTAGGTAGAGGAGGTGCTCTCGCCAGGTAGATACTTTCCATCAAATAGTTCCACCTCCTTTTGTGTGAGACACTAGTCAATGTTAGGAAGTGTACCTGCTTCCAGGCTTGGTGTCTTACTGAATTTATTCAAATGTTAACAAGATGAGAGCACAGACTATTCATTGGTCCTCTTTACTGCTGTGGTCTCAGTGTCCAAACAGGGTCTGAAAACAGGAGATACTTTGTGAATGCTAACATGAAAAGTGAGTCAAATGAATGGGAAACTTACTACAATTCACCTGGAGGTCCCTGCTTCTAGACTACCCTTTCAACCGTGCACCAGAAGACCCAGGTCCTAGACCCATCATCTAGTAAAGAGTGGACCTTAAGGCCATCAGGAATAACTCAACTTCTCTACCTAGTCTTATGATCAGATTTCTTAAATCCATGCTTATAAAAGAACAATTCAGCTTGTGTAGATGTGTAAGAAATGTTTTTCTGTTGGTTGCAGTATTAAAGCAATTCCACATAGTTAAAAGAGAGGTTTATTTTGTAGGGTAACTTACAAGTAAATGGATAAGTTACAGGATCCAGAAAAGGTGTAGCACAATCCAGCAGTGTTCTCTGGAAAACTCTGCTCGGTCTACCTCCACCATCCATGATCCAGGAACCAAGAGAGCCAGCACATCCGAATCTCGGGCCTTAAGGGTTCCTGTCTCAGCCCCACCTTGTAGGCATGACAGTTACCGAAGTCTCAATGGGGGTAGTACTTCCAGGTCAAAGCCGAAACAGCTACCCACTGCATTTCTCTCATTTTCAGGACTACTGCCATTTATATTTATTATATACTATGAAAGGTATCCAGAAGCAGGGACCCTTTGAGAGTAGGTGTAATCTTACACAGCCTATTCATCCAAGATGACTTAATACCTATTTAGAGATGTTTTCTTCTCTATCAATACATCATGCAGCCAAGAAGCTCAACCACCTACTTACCTCATCCCCTGATGGGCACCAGCAAATTTGCAACATCTATCTGTATGTGACCAATGCGCCAGTCACTTTTACCATAGTCATGAGTGGTCTTTATGAACAATTTGGTTTTGGAAAGGCAAAGTTTCCATTGTTGAAAGCTAAAGAGAAGACATTTAATTCAAACAGTATTAGGTTGGTAGATGAGGTAAATTGAAGCATGTAAGATTTATTGGACATCATAAAAGAGAAGCTGGGATACAGTCAAGGAGATGGGGGTAGTTGATTACCACAGAACTGCCAGCATAATAACTGGCAACACATCAGAGTGTGCCATGGGGGCTGGGAAGCTCTCTCCCTGGCTGATTGCTTTATGTTGTTGTTAGTGCTCCTAGTCTATCAACTATGACCCAGAAAACAGCGAACCTCATCATCAGATAGGAAGAAATGTAAATTTCAAAATAGATATATAAATATCCAGTGGCTGTGTTCCATTAGTCATTTATAGTCTTGACTTTGGAATGCAAAAATGTAAATCTAAGGCCCTTCTGCCATCAGAAATCACTCAGGATTCATATAGTAATCTCTGTGACAAGGGCTAAGTCCGTGGCTGGCAATAAAATCTAGGAGGCCAATAAGCTCACTAAACCTACCAGGGGTTGAAAAAACAAGGAAGAGACACACTCTCAACCTCTAAATAAGGGAGAGTAACTGACTAATCAAATCTATCCCACAGCGTCAAAGATGTCCCTGATGCGGTGAGAGCAGGAGAGAGTGGATTTATTCATTGACAAGCCATTGCCCCTGTACACAGACTGCTCCAGAGCTTAAAGAGCATGGCTCACTTTCAGATTTTCTGCCATTTCCCAGCTGCTATCAATGGACATACCGCAGATGACCATGTCCACACGACGGTAAGTGGCAGCCATGACCAGGGAACAACTTCTACAGCTTATTTCCTCTTCAACTCCTAAACTACAGGGGAAGTCTGCATTTATTCTGTCACTTTAGGCTAAAAGCCATGCTTTTGATGTTTGAGGATTAGAGAGAAGAGGGATATTCATCCAAGAATGAGGTAAGACTTTCAGAAGTGAACAGATGGATCAGGGCTTGGTGGCACACACCTGTAATTCTAGCACTTGAATAAGAGAGGCAAGAGAATCCAGAGTTCAAGTTTATCTTTGGCTATGAAGCACACTTGAGGCCAGCCTAGGCTACATATGATCCTGGTTTTAAGTAAGTAAATTATTATTTTATTGGCAAGATGCATTACTTATATGAATTAGTTTGATTTGTGAAGATTGCTTAGTACACAATAAGATGAATATTGAAGATTTTCAAAAATCAAATGATTTTAAGAGAAATTATTAATAATGGTATGGGTGTCCATAGGCAGAAAACTATGGGAAAAGAAAACTAAGAACTTTTGAGAACGCTATGTGAAAACCTAAATATAGAGACAAATATACATAAATGTGCTATAACTGAAGCTACCCTTTAACAAGGGGCAACTCCTTCTCCAGATAACAGGCTAGCCAATAAAGCAAACAAACAAACACAAAACAAAATCAGTGTCATCTTGTTTTGAATTTTTGGTCAGTGGGGTCCCAAAGACTCCCAAAAAAACTAAATACTGTTCCTATTGCTCTTGATTAACCCCCAGAACTTAATAGTGAGACTCTATTGCTGAACACAGTTACCCAGCTGTGAATCCTTCAAGCTACAGTAAAAACTGACCTGGCAAGATATGTTCACTGCAGCAACAGTGGTATGAATGTCATGGGAATCACCAACCACTTTTTGCTTGGATCTAAAGCTCACTCCACAAGATGAACACATTCAATACAGCATTATCTGGGTCAAACCCTCAATGTTAGATAGAGCATAGGCCCTAGGGGGAAATTTAGTACTATTATTCAGCTAAAGGAATATAATATGAATTTTCCCATAAGTTTTCATCTTTATACCCATAGTGTATCTGCCAACCCTTATCAGAGAAGCTCCTTTTTACAATAAGTCATAATTAACATACCAAAATCCACAGGCAGTTGATGTGCAGAGAAGAGTATGTGAGTGCTTAGCTCTAAATGGGACATTTAGTTTCCTGATTCTAATGTCAAATTGTGGAATGTCAGTCATTAACTTTATGTAAAGATAATGGGCTATTTTTCAAAATCTCAATGCCACTTTGTAATCATTATAGCATTAGTTAGTGCTTATCTAACTGAGTCAAGGTCTAATAAATAAGAGTAAATATGTAAGAAGCAGTACAACATACTACAGACACAGAATTTCATAGACTGATGATGAACCACTTGTACTATTTACCTTTAATACCTCTTTGTGCCTTATCACAAAGGAAACAGGAATAAATTAATCTTTAGTCAGGCAATGTAAGATCTAAATTAGATGAGACAATGAAGAACCCAATATAGCAGATAGCAATAAGCTAGTCCATCTTTATTGTTGAGCTTATTAGATTAAGAAATGCCAAGGGAAACTGGGAAAGTACACCTCTGGGGGTGTCTGTGGTGGCATGTCTGGAGATGGATAAGTCATGAGAGCTCTGATGGGATCATCATATAATGACATTACCAACAGTGGTTGAAAACAGTAGCTGGGACATAGTTGGAGAAAACAGGTCACTGGTTGGTTGTGTGTGTATGCATGCATCTATATGAGTGTGTGATTGCATGCATGAGTTTATGTGTACTACACTTATGTAAGAGCACATAGAAGCCAGATCTCCCCAGAAATGCAGTTATAGATGTTTGTGAGCCACCACATGGGTGCTGGGAACTGAACCCAGGTCCTTTCAAGAGCAGTAAGTTCTCTTAACTACTGAATCATCTCTCCAGCCTCTCTGGGCCCCTTCTTGCTTTCCTTACTTTTTGCTTCTTATCCACCAGGAAGTGAAAGACAGTCACATACTTCCAGCCATTGTGATTTCTGCTCAAATGTTTGGGTTCAGTACCCATCAACTGAAAGTCCTGGAACCAGGAACCACATGAAGGTGCTTCTATCAGGCACTTGGCCACAGCGATGATAAAGTAACCAATAAACTTACAAATTCAAACAAAGCAATATAGACTCTGGGGAAAAGAGTTGGTCAATAAAAATTAGCAGTGTGTGCCATTAACTAAGCGGTAACTGTCCCTGCATAGAAACATTGCATGGAGATGCAAGTGGAAGCCTCCATATTCCATTAGCGCATGACAAAGAAGTCCTGAAACATTCTATCCTATTACCTGTGATAAAAAAGATTACTACTAATATTAAACTGTATTATGTACTTTGATAGCTACCTTTGCTGTTGTCCTGTTGAGCCCTCTCAACAACCCAATGAGGTAAGTGTTCCTAATGTCTCATTTGCTAGATCACTTCATTGAGGCCTCAAGAAGCAAGTTAACTAACTGGTCAAATACCACATCAGGATTGAGGGTCAATTCCAGGATTCAAAACTCAAGCAGTCTAACTGGTAACCTTGACAACAATGTCATTATCCTTACCCCATGCCCATTTAGGAATCTTGCAATTAATTTATTTCCCAATACCAGAAAGAGGAACTGTTAAAAACAGATGTGAAAAATCTGGAAGCTCTGTGATTATCACCCATCCCTCCAAAGCAAAATATATCAGTCCTTTAGTCCATAAGTCAGGTTATCATGGATGAGCTAAGCATTTCTCACATATGAATGAACTGATAATAATGTCAAGCCAACACACATGGAAGAATAAAGATACCACATCTCATCCACAGTCACTAATGTGTCATTCCCTTGAGACTCAGTCTAGCACAATACAGCTCTTCAGTATAAACAGTGGGCTCTACTTCAATCTGTCCACCTGCTTGTTATAGACATGCAAAGCTTCCTGTCCAGGTAGAAAGTGCTGAGCACTTCCTGAGGGGAATCCCCCAGTGGAGAAGAGCACAAGTTTAGAATATTTCCAAAATAATGATGATAGATGCCTTGGGTATGATTTTATAAGGCATGGTGGCCTTACTACCCAGCAAGCAGCAGTGCTTAAGGAGAACCACAGGGCCCAGTAGTGACTGAACTTCCTAGTGACTGATTCTTGACATGTAGCACTCTGCTTTCAGCCTTGGCAGAGGAGCAATAACAGAATCCTAGGCCTCAAAGGGAGAACTATAAACCACTCAGCCCAGCCTTTCTTTTGGAAATATGAGGTTTCCCCCTAGGAAGGTAAATAAAGAATGGGACCATACAAACAATGGAAAAGAGTTAAATCGGACCAGTTCAACAATCTCCCACTTTTGCTTCCTGCTACACATTCACAGTGCCCCTGCTCTGGCCCCAGAGGTCATAAGGATCAAATATAAATTTTGAGAGTTGAAAAGAGGAAAGCTATTCCAAATGACTCAGAGGATAACTGTCACTGGAATTAATATGGTTGGAATGCTTAAAATTGCCACCAGTCCCTTCACTTTTGAAAGGTGTCAGGCTCTTGTCTGGAAGGTGAGTGCCTGTCTATGATACCAGGATGAAGTGCTCTGCTGTCACAGGCAGCGGCAAGAGAAGGGAAAGCTTATTTAATTTACTGAACCTCGTGTGGAAATTGGCAAGGATGAGCTCCAAAGAGTAAGCATGGGGGAGGGTTCTTATCTGTCCCCATTTGCCATACTACTATAGTCTTCCATTCAATTTCACCCTCTGTGGTATCTGATCATCCTGTACCTTTCACCGTGTGTGCAGTACTCCTCTCCCCAGAAGTAAAAACAGACCAGATGTAAGGATTGTGAACTCAGCTCTTTCCAAAGGGCCAAAATGTTCCTAAGTTAGGGGAACAAAATCTAATCTACTCCACTGCCATCTGGACAGACACTGTCAGACCACCCAAGTTGCCTCAAATCCTTGAAGATGACAACTATACTGATTTGTCTCATGACATATCATTCAACATTAAGCCTTTCAGAAAGAAAAAAAACCCAAGAACCTTGATTCTGAGATGTCCATACGTGTGTGTGTGTGTGTGTGTGTGTGTGTGTGTGTGTGTGTGTGTGTCCATACATGAATGCAGAAGAGTGCATAAGCACACGTGGCACATGGCTGCACACGCATGTGAAAGCTAGAGGTTTGTATAGGGTGTCTTCCTTGATTGCTCCCCAACTTGCTTTTGAGGCAGGGTTTCTCACTAAAACATGAGCTCACTGATTGGCCTATACTGATTGGCTGGGCAGCAAACTCCCAGGATCCTCTGCTCTCTGCCTTCCCAGTTCAAGGATTATAGGTACACGCTGCTGCACCAGACTTTGTATGTGGGTGCCTGAAATTCAAACCCAGGTTTTCACACTTGTGTGCTAAGCACTTTAGCCACAGAGCTCTTTCCAGCCTTCAGATCTCCTTTACAGAGTGAGGTGGACCCTTCTGAAAGGCAGTGGTATGCCAAATTCTTCTAGGGGTCCCTATGAGTATGGTATAATGCAAGTCAACCTTCACGTGATGAGGGAACATTTGAGAAAGCTGAATTGAGCTTAGTTGTTGTGGTTGTTGTAATTGTTGTTGCTTCCCCACAGGAAGCAATGGAGTTAAGAGAAGTGTTACCACTTAGGCAAAAGAGGGACTCTACGTTCAATTCTGACATTCTCAGGTTAGCTTATTGCCACCAACAACTCATTCTTCTTTTCAGTTTTTGTGCCCTATAGTGGGCCTGCCACAACAGCAGAATGGTAAGTCATTCAGAGGCTTGGATGCTCAAGGCTGGGTCCCCAGCTAGTGTTGCTATTTTAGGAGCCACTAGGAAATGTAAGGGGTGGGGCCTCAGTGAAGGAAGTAGGCCACTGGGGGCAGGAAGACATGCTCTTTCTCTCTCCTTGCTTCCTGGTTTCCATAAGGTGAGCAACTGTGTTCTTCCACACGTGTCCACCATGGTATTCTGCCCCATCTCAACCAAGAAACTATGTGGCCTGCTGGCTGGGGACTAAAATACATCTTTCCTCTCTAAGCTGTGCCTGTCAGGTATTTGCCACAATGACAAAGAGTCTGGATGACATGATGTTGTGGTATTGCCTTTTCCTCTATGTATGACATGGTTGCTGTCTTGAAGAATAGAGTCCCAAGAACTAGTAGCCATGAGAACTAACTAATAGAACGCTGTGGAGATAGCTGCATTTATGGTAAATACAATAGACCTGACAATGGTCCCTTGTAACAAGAGGAAGAGAATCACAAGACCCCTCACCTAAGCCTCTAGACATGACCCTCTCCCTCCGTCTCCCAAGAGCAAATAGTCTTGGGAGACGCTAGGTTATGGATGAAGTAGAATGTTGACAAAAGTCAGACTCTATGATGTAGCTTCCACAAGATTGCCGTTAACGCAGAGTGGGTCTTTTGTGCTGATACAAGTATTCTGGAGTCACCCAAGCTGCTGTAAAGTAACATGTCACCTATGAATAAGTAAGCCCAATGAACTCATTGATGTTTATGTCTCCACAGGAAAAGTTAACTTAACACAATATTTCATCTCTATATCCTAGCCTTCCATTTGGGCACATCAAAAGTGCCACCTAGTAAGTGGTGTTGTGGATGTTGGTCATCTAGGAATGAACAAAATGAATTTTCTAGAATGAACATGTGCTGCATGGGTGTCATAGTTCAACTGGGGGAGAACAGAACTTTAAATGTGTGAGAGGGGTTCTGTGGAAGTTTGAGCACTGTGCTACCGAAAAACATTCTATTAGTGTCTAAAACACAAAAAATATTTTTGGTTGTGAGCCTAGCCTTTAACGGCTGAGCCATGTCTCCAGCCCTGGGGTTAGGGATTTAGCTCAGTGGCAGAGCACTTGCCTAGCAAGTGCAAAGCCCTGGGTTCGGTCCTCAGCTCTGGAAAAAAAAAATCTGTAAAACACAAAAAATAAAGTGACCATTTGCTAATCTGGGAACGATGTCCTAGCAGAAACACTGAGGAACTCAAACAATATAACTCCATTTCTCAAATGGAGAGTTTATGTTTTGATTTGATTTTGCATTGCATTCTGCACTGCTATAAACTGGTATTTTGCAAAACCATAAAAAGAAAGAATTAGATAAATTTATGACCATAAAAAAGTCGTATCTCTTGGAAATTCTTTTTGTAGTCACACATTATATAATAAAACAAATTGAAGCATCATATTAAAAATGTGCCTGCCTTGGAATCAACTTCCTAGAAAGGATGGTCTCAGGAGTGCAGCCCAAACAATCATCAATCCTATGACATTTAGGGTATACCCTCCAAAACAATGACATTTGACTTTTTCTTTGAATTCTGAAAAAGTTTATAAAGTACTATGAGAGAAGAATTTCGCCCAAAAACAGATGCCACTATCTTTACAAAATTCAATGAAAATTCAGTTATTTTTACTGTGAGAGAAATATTTTTGGGAGATATTTATATAGCCAGCCCCTCATATCCATGGGTTTTACATTTTCATTAAAAACTAATTATAGATCCAAAGCATTTGAGAAAAAAGTCTGCACCTGCACTGTACCTCTACAGACTTCTTCTGTAATGACTGTCTTAACAAGTCCCCCTACTTACACAGCCCTGACACTAAAGTAGAAGTCGCTAAGTAGTCTAAAAGCTATCTCTTAAACACCGGGGAAGAGTTACACATGTCATATGCAGACACTGACATTTGATATACTGAATTTCAACATCTGAGTATTTGTTCCATGTGAGGGGTCCTGGAAATGTTCCCAAGAGACACCAAAGGACAAGTATGTATTTGGTAGAGAAAATTGATATGAAGGGTTTAAAGATGATCAGCAAGAGTGCTCCAGCATGAATAAAGCGCAGGACAAGGTCAGTTGTGCCAACAGAGGGTCTAAAAGACATGTTGACCAATGAGGGTACACACTTACTTCAAGTGAGCTTACTGAAATGCCTGAGTGCATCAGGGGGATGCTCTTTGGAGGTCAGCAAAACCAAAGAATCCATAGATTAGGAAGCTTGGGAGAGACTCCAATGCAAGCCATTGGTTATTCCCAAACCAAGGGCTAAGTAAGGTGCACAGCAGAAAAATGACAAAGACATCATAATTGTCAAAGACATAGGTGCCAAACACACATGCCAGCAGAGTTCTTTGGGGTCAGTTCCTCTAGTCCTGCACTTGATAGACTGAAACTTGGGACATGCAAAAAGAAGGATTGAAAACGTAACACAGTAGCAGAGCCAAACTTAAACCTATTAGCAAGCCAGCATGTTCCCTCCATCCCACCTTTGTGAAGAGTCATGCACCAATGGTAAAGAAGAGTCAGGAGACTCTGGAGGGTTAGTGGAGCAGGCTGGTAGCATGAGGCTGGTGGACAGACATCTCATCTACCAGTGATGCCTGGCTTTCAGGGACAAGCACTTGAGGTCCCCACTCTAGTTCCAGAGAGGCTGTTCTGTTCTCCAGATAATATTTCCCTCCACCGAGACTCTTCTACATCTATAGACATGGTCATTTTGATTGTTGCAAACAGGCTATGCCATACTCTGTATAACTTCGTATTGTACAAAACAATGGGGTTTTGGTTTTGTTTGTGTGTGTATGTTTTTTTTTTTTAAATTAGGTCATGCATTGCCCTATGAGATGGCACCATCCATCCAGCACAGACTAAGAAATGACTTCTTCCTGGGAATAGGAATGAAGCCACCCTACAAGTTCATTTGGGTAACCTGAGACTGAGAGCGCATATGGGCTTACTAAAATCTTACTTGCTAAACTAGGCCCATTTCTTCACTTTTTAATTATCTCACTCTGTTTGTCTAAATGCACCAATATGTATAGCCAATGTGTATAATTTGACTTAGGGTTTCTCTTATAGCACTTTGAGAACAGTATGCATACAGTAGACATGGCATCATTAATTCTAGTCTTTTCAGTGGGTTATGTTATAGGAGAGAACATTGCTCAACTCTGATGAGTTGAAGATGTGCTGGCTACACAGTGAGGTTCACTAGTCTAGGTATATTTGATGCATTTCCACTCATGGTCATTTCATTTATAATGAGTTTATCAAGATGTAACCTAGTTTTAAACTGAGGAGCATCTGTAAGTCATTCTAAACCACTCTGAACTTTCTATCAAATAAGTACTGATGAATTCACACATGCTGGACCTCCCTATGCAGCTGGAATTCTTTAGATTAACTTTTATATAGAACAGAATGCATATTGACACATAGGCTTTTAAGTATGCTAATACATAATAAATTCTATTAGCAATTGAAATATTATTAACCTTAGTGAAATATAAAAGAACAATAGCAATTATTTAAAATTTAGAAGAATAAAAATGTTCTCCCACAGAGTACTCACTCCCACTGTCTGAATTATCAGCGAGTGCTGATGGTACAATCCACATATGATCTTAGTTACAATTATTGTTTTTAAACTTTCTACAGTGTATTCACTTGAGTCTGATTTTGGAGCAAACCACTCTCCCTGGATCTATCCTTTGTGTACCACATAATAACACTGGAAATTAGCACATGTAGTGAGATTCCCATAAAAAAAATCAGAATTCTCCAGAAGGTCCTGACTAAAATATAGCAGAGCTGTTGAATGAATATTTGTTTCATGCACAGAAGAAAATTTCCAGAAAGATGATTTCCACATCGATCTCAAGTTTTTAAATTTTCTAGACACAGAAATTAGGATGCCTGGTGATATGTATCCCCTTACCACAACAACAAAATACAAATAACTTTCCCTGGAGAATCAGCCCTCACAATGATACTTGCTTCAATTTAATCTAAAATCCTCTTGCAACTCCAGAAAAAAAAAAAAAATCACTCTGGTTCTCTGGACCAAGGCAATCCAACACAAAATATCATACTCCCAATTAATTACTCATTCATCATAGCCCCTTCCCCTTTAAGAATGGCTCAGTACAGGGACACATGCTCAGCCTGGAAGGAGGGGACTGGACCTGCCTGTACTGAATCCACCAGGTTTAAATGAGTCCCCAGGGGTGTCTTGGTCCTGGAGGACATGGGAATGGAGGGGAGGGGTTGGGGGAAAGGTGGAGGTGGGGTCAGGAGCAGGGAGGACAGGGGAACCCATGGCTGATGTATAAAATTAAAACACATAATAATAATAATAATAATAATAATAATAATAAAAATAAATATAAAAAAAGAATGGTTCAGTACATCGCAAAGGTTAAAGCCTCAGGTTTTCATGGAAGATCTAAAGAAATTACATGAGAAGTCACCACAATATAAGCTGTAGCTGATCATGTGCAGCTATAGATCTATATTAAGTCATTCCCAATGACTGTCCATCCAACATGACTACATATTTTATTCATTTGCTTTATAGCCGTCAGTTGTATCTTAGTAAATTCAATACCCTTCAAACTGAAGCATACTTTATTCTCTCCAATATGTGCCTTTCTGCTCTATTCTATTCCATTTGGTATACTTCCCAATCAATTCCTTTGCGAGCCTCATTTCATTCTGCACAATATATCCATTCTTAGGATTTATAACTTTCAGAATGATTTAAATCTCTTTTGCTTGACACTGCCTTAAAGCTACTGAATACACCATTCATTCCCATCTACTGGGCCATGCGGCCTGGTGCACAGTCCATCTTCTTGGTTGAGGAAAGATGCACTTTCTTAGCTTGGTGTGATGTGAAATGATGCTTGCTTTTTTATCTATGCTGGCCATGGTCACAGAGTGAGTGAGTAGTAAGAGTGCTAAGTAGCCATGTATATCAATGTCAGTGTATGCCAGGTACTCAATGCCTCATGGGTAATAGCTGCCTACTAAGTATGAAGTCATCCTCCGAATCAATGCTTCTGAAGTTTAGGTACCATTGCCAAGAGATGAAACACAATATACAACCAAGATCCTTCTCTCAAAATTGTTGTTGACGTAAAGAACAGCTGGCAGTTGCCTCTTTTGGTAGCATTCATTATGAGTCTTACCTGATTTGAGTTGGCTGTACATTTTTATGATCATCCTAAGACTTCTAAAGTTCATGTTGCACAATGGGATGATTTTATTCTCCATGAAGGAAAACAAACAAAAAGGCAGCAAAAGGCACACCATTCTAATGACCTTTTGAATACCCTTCCTAACCAACAGAACTTGGAAAGATCTTGGGGAGAGGCCCAGTGAGGAGGCAGGAAGAGAGAGAACACCCTGCCTGCTGACTGTGAATAGGCAAGTGGGTTTGACAGGGTGAATTAAATAGCAAAAGTCTCCTTGGTTTGCTCAACAAAAACACTGAGGCTAAGGTTCAGAGGACTTGAGCAGGCAGCCCAAAGTTCCATGGCTGTATCTCAAAGCACGGAGGCACTCTACGAGATTTGTTAAAAGGGGGAGCTGACATGATAAAAGCACACTGTTCTTATAAAACAAGTCATAACTTCCTGGAAAAGAAGTGAACTTGTAATAAACTCGTGATGGTCAGTAACCAAGCCCAGAATGTGGCATGTGCACAGAACGCCTTGTTGGGAAGAAAGTGTGGACTGAGGAAGGTCCCCGAAAACCAGGAAAGTAAAACAAAAAAGTGTGTTGTGAACACATAAAAATGATGGCATTAGAATACAGATTGTAGAGCACAATAAACACCAGTATGATCAAACACACAAAAAGGGAAGGTTGGTAGAGTAGGGTTGGAGCTATGTGACCACAAGGAAAAGGTAACCATGTCTGGTACGAGCTAACTACAGAGATCTGAGGATGTAAATCTGCAGGTTCCTTGATGCAAAATGGCAATAGCATTCGAATAGGCATTTGCTCAAATAGAGCAGGAAAATCAAGGAAGATACCAACTGCAGGGAAATTCCAGCTGAGTATCTACCAAACTTGACTCCAAGCAGGGCTGAAGAAGATTAAGGAAGGGATGACGGTCAAAAATGGCAAGCTAATAGCACTGTCTGGGGTACATTCTACTGGACTTTTATGCAGGAAGTCACTTAGCACTTCTCCAGCAATGTGAAAAGTACATTGCATGCACAAGGCCCTGGCTTCCATCTCCAGCATATCACATAGATTAAAAAAAAAATTTAAAACTACATAAAATAAATTTTAATGAAAAATATTTTCATACAATATATTTTGATCATATTTTCCTTTCCCCTATTTTTCCAAGATCCTTCCAACCTTCCTTCCCACTCTATTTTATGTTCATTTTTTCTCCCTCTTAAATAATTTTTAAAATATTCTTTTATTCTTTTTTGAATTTATCTTTTATTCTTTTTTGAATTTATTATATTTGTGTTTTAATTTTACACATCAGCCATGGGTTCCCCTGTCCTCCCCACTCCCGCCCCTGCCCCCACCTTTCCCCCATCCCTTCCCCTCCATTCCCATCTCCTCCAGGGGCAAGACTCCCCTGGGGATTCATTTAAATCTGGTGGATTCAGTACAGGCAGGTCCAGTCCCCTCCTTCCAGGCTGAGCAAAGTGTCCCTGTGTAAGCCCAAGGTTCCAAACAGCCAGCTCATGCACCAAGGACAGGTCTGGGTCCCACTGCCTGGGTGCCTCCCAAACAGTTCAAGCTATTCAATTGGCTCACTTATCCAGAGGGCCTGCTCCAGTTGGGAGCTCCACAGCCTTTGGTTCATAATTCATGTGCTTCCATTTGTTTGGCTATTTGTCCCTGTGCTTTTCCAATCTTGGTCTTTTCTTCTTAAGAAGTAGAGCCTTTCTATCTAGGCTTGCTGAACTAACACTCTCTCTCTCTCTCTCTCTCTCTCTCTCTCTCTCTCTCTCTCTCTCTCTCTCAGATTTTCATCATATACCTTGTATGATAACTGCAGTCTTGATGATCTACCAAATTCCAGGGAGAGGGAGGGAGGGAAGGAAGGATATCCATTCATTCAAACAAATCAATCGACAGCGTATTTATTAATTATACTAAAACCTGAATTGTAGTTCATGAATACATATCACAGAGAATGGAACACCCTCCTGAGCCTTCCTATGGAATGCCATCTGCTATCTTTGCCTCAACACTGAGAGGTAAATTCAAGAAACCTATGTTCAATTAGTAGGTGAAACTCAAGGGCGAACGAAATAGAATACAAAGCAAAAATATCCACTATGGTAAAAACACTCCCTTTCCAAAGTCAGAACTGAGCAAGTCATTCTGGGGAGCTGTTTATGTCAAACCACATCCCAGCAGGCTCCCTTGACTAGCAGCTCCATTAGGATAACTCAGCAGATGCTCAGAGGCTATGGAATGCCTCCAGCTTGTTGACGGTTACAGATCCTGGGTGGAATGAGACACAGCACTTCCTCCAACCCTAAGGTTTCACATCTCCACCTTGAATGTGCACCTGGGCCGGTCCTCCCAGGTGGCTATATCCAAGCACAGAGGAGGAAGGCACGACAAGAAGGGAGGTAACTTCCACCTTTGCCACGCCACCAAGTTTACAAAGAACCACACTCAAGGTCCTTTCTGCTGCTCTGTGATTCCATTACCGCAACTTGCAAATCCTCCCGACACCCGACTGTAGAGGCCATATCCCAGCTGGCCAAACCACCAGCATTAGACAAACAGTGGGATCTCTCAACTCCCTACCAGGACAAAAGCAACGAGAATTGCCAAATCCGATTCACAAAACATTTAATTTATAACAGTTAAAACCTGGCCTCAGACCAAGTCCAAAAGAAGTATGTCTTATTTCACTCGCTCTTGAATATGTCTCGTCCAGAGATAAATAGCACTGAACACTGCCAGCTCTCTCCTCCGTTTGGTGTTTTGCTTAGTTGGGCCCTGTGACAAGCCAAGAGTTGATGTATCTGCTTGAATGTGTAATTTACCTCTCTGGTCAACTTAGCTTTTTTTTCCTTGACAATATTATGTCAAACAATCACATCACAACTGGCTCTGATCTCTTTGTTGTTAGCTAATAAATTAGAGAGTATTTATTATCTGCAATCCTTTTTTCCTCTTTTAATGGTGACACATTTGTGGTGAATTACAGGGCAGCTTTATAAACTAGGCTTGGGGCCAGTCTCAGGCCCTGCATCCATGTGAACGTTCCTTCTCCCGGTTGGCCTCCCAGACTGGTGGTAAATCAAGGCAGCTGCCAAGACACACTCGTTACTGTGCGTCATTGGGGAGAGCAGGAAGCGTTGGGGGTATAATTCTGTCTATCAAACTAATATGTTATATCAGTAGCTTTGTAATCTTGTGCCATAACTTATGGGAAGTGACACCTAAGAATTCACTTTGAAGGCAATGTGCTCCTCAGACTTTAAGCCAAAACAGACCTGATTCAAGCAACAGCTCTCTGTTTACATGAAAGGCTTTCTAGGTCTGGGGAATCAGGTACCTATCAACGTGGCAGTACTTTACACATCCAGTCACAGGCTCTGCTCTTGTTTACCGCACTCGTGGCAAGATTTATAAACTCTTCCAACAGGTTTCTTCTTGTCTTTTCTCCCTGTGACCCTTGCCTTTCACCTTCGGTAGCAAGAGGAATAAACGCACTCCTTGAATGTTATCACGACAAAGCAGACCTCTGTGATGGGCAGGAAGGAATGGCCGCCTCACTTCCCTTCAAACCCTGCCTTGACAAATGTGGGAAACAGCTGTTTGGGATAGAAGAATTCTCCCACTGATAAGACCAGCAGTGTCAGCTCTGCGTTCTTGGTCCTGAATGACCACGTGACATGGAAACAATGAAGGAAGGAAACCTTAGGCAGACGATGTAATGCCAAAGTCAAGATGCTGGAGCCACCATGCTCCAAAAACAGTGTCTTCTCTCCCTGGACTTATTTGTGGATTATCCCTCCCTTCTTCCCCCTTCCGGGCCCCTGGCTGTTTTTCTCAGCAGGCCAATGAGAGAAGCACTTTGGGAGAAGATTAAGTAGTTCTCTGAGCTGCCATCTGATGGAAAAGAAATCTCCAAGAATGGTTCAAAGGAGTTAGTCCTCCTCCAGGCACAAAACTAAATATGCACAGTGAAGAAATTTGAAAAATGCCTGTCCTTGCCATCCCCGGTCCCTTGGTGATTGATGGCAGAGAGGGTTTGCTATGATCATTTTCCTCTGACAGGTCCCAGGCATAAATCCTACAGAGTGGCTGCTCTTGCCTGACAACCTTCCGAGGGCTCTAGTTAGGAACAGGAAACAGACCTCTATTTTTCACCCTCAGCCCTCCTTCAGGTGCAAAGAAAAGACTGCATGGAAAAAAATAAATCCTTATTGGCGGGAAAAGCCAAATTCAAAGCAGTTTTCATACTTAGTCACCAGGAAGAATGGCCAACAGAGAAGAATGGGGCCTCAGCCCTACTTCTTCAAACTGCAATTTAAATCCTCCAAATAAAAGCTTTGAGATCTTTTCCAAGTGAAGAATGGATCCCCCTCCCCCTCTCCACTCAGGGTATGGCTTTCCAAAGCCATGTTAGTGTTTTCTTCAAGGTCACTCTTGAAATGTACTGTACCTATATTGTGCCATAAAAGCCATTGCTTACACATAAAAGAGTGAAGCACATAGATACTCTAATATCTGCAATCTACCAGCATGTATTGTGGATTTGCAGTGTGGGGACCTCAGTAAGTCATTGTGTCCACAGAGTCCTTGGCACCAGCTTAAATAAGCAAACCCTCAATTAACAACAGTGCAATTAAAAAGGGTCCAGGCGATGATTTTTCTTTCTTTCTTTCTTTCTTTTTCTTTCTTTCTTTCTTTCTTTCTTTCTTTCTTTCTTCCTTCCTTCCTTCCTTCCTTCCTTCCTTCCTTCCTTCCTTCCTTTTTCTTTCTTTGCATTTGTTTTTATCTTCATGAACTGTTGGGACGTTTGGGAGTCAGGGTATCCTACTATGGGAAGCTGAAGAAGGATGAGGCGGCAGTGAGTTAAATCGGACTCAACTGAATTGAAAGGAAAATGTACGGTTTGCCCTAAATGGAAGAGGAAACCAGGCCTCACTTTCACAGTATTTAGCTGATGGCATCTAAAAAGCTAGACTGACCTAGTGAGTGAGAGTTATTAAATGGTCCAACCCAGGTGACTATCTACAAAGGAGGAACATTTTGCATTGCCTTTAACACTTTCCTGAAACTGGATATTTACCTCTAATTATCCATCTCCCATGAATGTAATAAACAACTTTTCTTGGGTGGTACAATGAAATTCTTGTTCAGTTCTAGCACCTTGCCAAGTCAGGCCTTGGGGACATGAGCACTATGGGTATTCTACATTAGTGTTGTACCAATGACACTCCTCAGTCAGTCACCACGGTGAAAAAAGATCCCACTTTGGCCTCTCATTTTAAGGCATACCGTTAACTCAATGGATAAGGACTCTGCCTGATGCCACAGTGTCAAGCCTTATTTTCCAGGGCCAATATTTTTACAGCTATCCTCATGTTAGGGAGGATCCAGCTATGCCTGGGAGTTCTGATAATTGGTCCCTGGGTCAGCCAAGAAAACTCAGTGGAAAGGGGGGGGGAATCAGAAAAAGAAAGAACAATTTGCTCATAAAATGAAGGAGTCATGGATGTGAGGCTTGTGTAAAGTCATAAAGCAGCTTGAGGAAGTCTTGAGAAACACAAACTCCCTATATCACTCTCTCCCTCACTCCAGGCCCCTCCAGACAGCCAACAGGATGTGCTTCCTTCTAACCGCCTATAAATTTGGGGTGAGAAAAACAAGTCAGATCTTGTGGACAGAGCTCTAGGCTGCAAGGAACATGGTTAGATGTCTTGTCTGCTTGGAGGAAGGTGCCAAACAGCATTTTCTCATCAAATGCTGGTGATAAGAAAGGCATTTAATACTCCATGGGACGGGGCTGCTGTGAGTGGGTGGTAGAGACATGAAAAGTTATAGCCAGTGTCCTATTAAACATTGCAGGCGTGTCCACACATGCTCACTCTGTTCTCAAGCCAAGGATAATCCTGTGCTGTATGGAACCATCAGCTGGAGTAGAGATGTCCCTTGGCCAGGATAACTTTAGAAACAGAGCTCTCAAGGCACTGAAGGTGTGATGGCCATCTGTATGGTGCATGGATACAAGCTCAGCGAAGCCTGTAACTGCTGAAAGTTCAGCTCTCTTGAAGTCTGTCTGACTCACCCTCTTCACCCAGGTCCTTCCTCTAAAGTTCAACCTGCTTCTTGGCAATTGAATATAAGAAACTGGCTTACAAAAGTATAAAAGCAGAAACCAATTCCTGCCAAAACCCAAAGAGACATCTTTTAGAGCATAGAGAGACATCCTGATAATTCTGAGAAGGGGGACTTGATCTTAAAAAGGGGGTCTGGGGTGGGGCAAAGTGTTGCCTAGATATACTGTAAACTCAAACTAACATGAAGTAGTAATATCCTAGATCAAGGTATCTCAGCCTCCATTATTAATACTTTGCACTAGATAATTCCTTTGTTCTGAGGACTCTTCTGAGAGGTCACAGATCCCTAGCTAAAACCATGTACATGACAGTAAGCATACACCTGCTCTAAAAGAATACGTTTTTTCTTTAAATGTCTTCAAGGGTCTGGGGAGACAAGCCAGCAAGTGAGGTATCTGACCCTCATGCATGAGGACCCGAGTTAAGATCCATGGCATGCACATAAAAGCTGGGCATGGTGGCACACATATGATTTTAGTCACATGATGTAGACTAGGAGGTCTCTGGAACTCACTGGTCCACCATCAGCTGAATCAGTGAGTATCATTTTCAGTGAAAGACCTTGTCTGGAAAAATAAGTTAGATATCAAGGAAGATACTCAATATAGACTTCTTGCCTGCACACATGTACGCATACACACACACACACACACACACACACACACACACACACACACACACATCTGTAACACAGAGACATCTTCAGATATTATTAAATGGGCATTGAGTGTGTCAAAAGTTTCCCTTAGTTGAGAACCACTGCCCTAAACTATTGGGCAAGTCCATTCCAGTGAATCTCTCTGACCCAGGTATCCAACAAAGAAAATTGGATCCCTAAGGACCTGTCCTCCTCACATGTTCTTTTCCATGATATGAGGAAACCCGACTACTCTGATTGTAACAGAACTCTCATGCTTGGGCTTCTGAGTAAAGATGAATGTTGGTTCACTGTAAGGATAAAGTTAGATCTGAAAAGTAACTTAAAAACCACTCCCACCCCTGCACTCAATGTACTAAGAAAGGAGACAGCATTGCTAGAGACTGGAAGCCATAGTTTACCACAGAGGACAGACCCACAGAGGCTTCTGAGGAGAGACATGACTAGAGGCATAGCCATTGTCATTGGATGCAGGGAGACATGGAAAGAAATCCCTACTTCTTACTCCTTTCTTATAACTAACTCCTCACTAATGCCTCCCACTGGGTAAACTGGTGAGCTTTAACTGGACTCTACTTGGCAAAGGATTCTATCAAACTGCTTATGAGAGCAACTTCTGAGACATACACAGAATCAAGCAGGAAAGGGCCTGAGAATACATCCCAAAGCAAGGGGACCAATGGCCAGTGAGACCACCATTACACTTGGAATATGAAATGTCCATAGACACATGTGTTCCTAGCTAATGCTGTTTTAGAAGATTGTGGGATCTTCTGGACATTGGTCTAGGGACAAAGGGACAGCCCTTGAGAGTTACAGGGCAGTTTTGTTTCCTCCCTAAAAATGTTCTGTTTCTGGGGCTGCTGAGATGTGGAGTCCCAGGTGTACACACTTGCTACCATGAACTCTACTATGACTTTTCTACCATGATGGACTGGATCCTTTTGAACTGTGAGCCAAATAACTCCTTCTCTTAAGTTGCTTCTATCAGGTGCCCAGTCATGAGAAGAGTAACATATACAACTCCCAAGTCCAACTGAAAGGGAAACTCAACACAGTTTGCACTTGCTGGGTAAAAATGGAAAGCAAAATGAGTTTAAGAGAAAAAAACTGTTCCCAAAATATCTTCAAAATAATTCTCACCCCCCCCAACCCCCAGATCAAAGTGTACTTAAAAGAGCCTAGATTTACATTGCCATTGAATAATTTTGTGAGGTTGTGAGGATCTAAGAAAGAAATGGTATGGAAAAAATTACAAAGGTGTATTAGTTACCTATAGCTGTGCAAGGAAAGAACACAAGACTCCACAGCATAGAACAAAAATTGTCATATTGTTTCCTGGTACTTTTGGTTAGAGAGTGGTAGACTCCCCTCAGGGAGATGGTCCTCACGACTCATCTGAGGTAACCCATGTGTCTATTGGTAGGTATCACATAGCCCATGGACCCCTGACTAGGCAATCTCTCTACATAGCAACCCCTTGGTGTTAAGATGGAAGCCAGCGTCCAGCATGCAAATCCTATCCCATCTCTGTTCTTCATATCTGCTAACACTCTAATGAGAAAACCATGTCACAAGGTCAAACCCAAAGTTTCTAGTCCACTAAGTGGCTAGAGAAATTCATTCACAGTAGAGAGAATGTTAGCCACATTTCAGAGAGCCAAGTATGTACTCAGAAAGAATGTATACATATTAAACAGCCAGTCCTGTTAGGGAATGAACTTCCTAGGGCGTGTTTCCCACCTAGCAAATCTAGATTTTATTCATTCCTAAACAATCCAGAAGGACATAGAATTGCTTTCCAAACAGCAAGGGTTTTTTTTTGTTGTTGTTGTTGTTGTCACAGTGGCTCTGGGATCCGAAAAGCCCTCCTTACACACCGTCAGCCAAGCCCACCCCAGAGGATTTTATGATTATGAGCTAACCAGCTCATCAGATGTTAGTGGAATTGCTTTAATCCCAAATTCAAACCAGGGAAGCCCTAAGTGAAAAGTTTTTGCATCCCTAAGATTCTATTTTCCTCTCCTACAGATAGGATAATCTGACTTTTAGAACATCTTAGTGTGGAGATATCAAATTAGAAATCAGAAAATGTGTTTCGGAACTCTCACTCAGAAAGCCGTCATTTACATAAATCACGTTGGGTCTACTCTCTCCAATTCAGTTTTCTTATCTATAAACTTGAGGAGTCAAACTATTCCCATGCTGAACAGGTAACCTGCAGAATGCATGCCCTTGTCAGTGATTTGGACATGCATCATCTTGTCTAAACTACACTGGCACCAGATCCAAATGCAATCTGTGACTAGATGCCTTCTAAGCCCTCTCTGGCTCTGCTGCCTGTGGCTTATACCGCTCTCTCCCCTATCAGGCCCCAACTGGACACTCATCATTACTCTGAAATCATTCAGTTTATTTGATCATGAGGATCAGGGGTGCCTGTGTGAGCAGAAGAGAGCAGTACCTTGTGCCAGCCCTTCCTTCACACCATCTTGTTTCAGTTCCATACACTCTTTCCAGGGGCAAAACAGCAAGTTGTTCTTTATATCAGCAGTGGCAGTGGGAGGCCCCAAGCCTGTAAGTCAGCTGCACTTGTTCCTATCTGGGCTTTAGGGGAGGCTATAGGACCCAGGATCCTCATATCCCATTACTGGTCCATAACCAGCTGTGGATTAGAATCCCTCTCCCTGCAGCCCTGGCTACAAGCTCAGCCTCCTCCTCAGTAGATGTGCTCCAAAAATACCTTCTAGGGGTCCTGTCAGTTCAAATGGAATTCTCGGGAAGAAAATGAAGGCTCAAAAAACCAAAACAAACCAAAACAAAAACCAACCAAACAACAACAACAACAACAAACCCTACCTACTGGCTGCTGGCTGTTAACTAAGAGAAGAGATTAGGAATGCCAGAAAAGCCTTGATACCACTGTGAGGGCCCCATCTCAGACTGGCAAGAAATAGCCCCATGAGAAATGTACTCTTTGATGTGACACAACACTCTGTCTATACTGGACTTTCAAGTTCTATTTTCTCTTTGTGGCTATAAGGACTACGAGAGAACTATGTATCTTCTCAGTGAGCCTGAGCTGGGCCTGGAGTTGCCTTATTTGGTGGCTAAAGAAATCAGCAGTAAGTCTAGACTGTAACTGCACAGTGCGTGTCAGCTGCTGTCAGCACATCTCTAAGGAGGCTATTGATGAAACGGCTGGTTTATGTACGGTTCCTATGTTGCCTTCCTCGGCCTGCCTAGAGTAAGAATGTTCCATATCCCCTCACTCTACTCTCTCACACCTCCACTGCCTCTCCAGTATTAGCCCAGTGTCTTGTATATAATGCACACCTATAGATAGCTATAAAACTAAAAGTGAAGAAAGCCCTGGCCTTGAGGCAGAGATGTGCTCAATTCCTGGTCCCTCTCTTTATGACAAGTGACTCCAGCCAATCTACCAAGTACCTTCAGGCCTTAGGGTATGTGAAATGGGGATAAAAGGAGCTAGCGCTTCAAACTCACCTTATGGGGTAAGGTGACTTTGAAGAGCTCCTTCATAATGGAGATGAGGTCCTCAGGATACTTGCAAAGCAATCACTTGGTTCCTTCTCACTACTAATAAATCAATCACTGTAGTGCCAGGAGAGTTGGTAAAACATGTGAAGTGTGCAAACAGAAAAGTCAAAGGGGGTTTGTGGGGGTGGCAGCCCAGTGCCCTAAAGACAAGTTAAAAGTTCCCTATGATTCAGGTAGGAAAGACTTGGTCCCCAGGGTGGTACTACTAGAGAAAGGTAAACTCTCTAAGAGGTGAAGGAAGCTAAGGAGAAATCCCTTGAGCTACCATGACTGTCCTCAAGGGGACTGAGAAACACTTAGTACTTTAGCTCTTAGGAAGCCATTTGTTGCAGGGCGGTGGCACACACCTTTAATCCCAGCACTAGGGAGACAGAGGCAGGCAGATCTCTATGAGTTCAAGGCCAGCCTGATCTACAAAGCAAATCCCAGGACAGCCAGGGCTATTACACTGAGAAACACTGTCTTGAAAAACAAAACAAAACAAAAAAGATGGCATTTGTTTCCAGCACCTTCTCTCCTTACCATAGGCCCAAACTAATGGGGCCAACACACTGTGGGTTGGAATTTGTCAAACTATTAACCAAAACAACTATTTTCTCTTGAAAAGTAAATGGTCTCAGGCATTTCACAAAAATAGCAGAATAATTCACCATAACAAGGTCTTCATATGCCCAGGGGCTTCTCCACTTACTTCTTCCCAGTGCCACCTGAGATGGCAAGAATATCAAGGACACAGACATCTCAGGAGAACCATTCCATGAAGTCTCTGGCTCTCTCCTTGACGGCTAGTGAATGTCCTAGATATACATAGAAGAGGCGTCCTTTACCCCTTCTCCAGCCACAATTCTCCTACCCTCAGGAAGCATGGGCAGACAGATGCAGGCTATACAGGGTGACAGTCAAACTCACAGAGATTGTCTTGACTCCCTAAAGCTGTGTAATATTAACTCTGAAATCATCTATTCCAACCACTCCATGTGAAGATGTCACCTCAAAGGAGGTGGATGGCTGGCCTGAGGTCACAGAACAATGCTGTGATAGAAATGAAATTTGCTCCAAGCCCAGTTTTCTTTTGATTGTCTCCTCTTTCTGATGCCACCAGAGACAAAATGCTTCAGAAACATTTGATTGGGTCACATTCTAAATTCTAATACTGACATCCCCACCTGTGTGCAGCTGGATATAAATAGTTCAGACTTTGAAGGCCTGTATTCAATGAGTCCAAGACATCCAGCAAATAGCCTTTGACTTCATCTCCTTTCTCTGCAGCCCAAGCATATCCACTGCTTTTCCAATGTGCTGGCTCTTTGTTGCAGCTGAGAATGTACCCTGAGACCTCCATGTGTGATGGAAACATACCCCAGCTGGCCAGCCATACTGTGGCTCCAATGTGGACTTGAGCTGCTTTGCCTGAGGACCACATTCTACAAACCACATTGAAAAAATAAATAAATAAATAAATAACATCCACATGGCTCTCTCCCAACTGCCTTAAAAACACCAGCTGTACCGTGCCGTCTCCTGTAATTTGACAGTCAGTAAGATCAGCCCCTGAAGAACAGAACATTCTTCAGGGGAGGGCTGTTGCTTTTGCAGACATTTCAGGAGGCATAGAAGATGAAAGAGATTTCAAGCTGAAACGTCATGCGGGGAGAAGGGTGGGAGGTGAGAGCGGAAGAAAGAATCTGATGTGTGTGACATGTCGATCATGCACCAAGCACTGGGTTCTGTAAGTTCCCAAGACTTCAGAAATCTGATCCTCGGGATGCTAAGGGATGCGTGCAATAACCAAAATTTTGCAGATGAAAAAGCAAGCTTAGAAACATTAAGAGACTCGCCCAGAGGCAGAGAAGGAATGTTTGTTGTTAGTGTTTGTTGACAGTGGTGTTTGTGTGCTTTTATTTACCTTGCTTTCTACAAGTGAAGGATTGAGTCCAGGGCCTCAGGTATTCATTCTACGACTAAACTCCAGCCCTAGACCTAAAACTGGTATGTTTTCCCTCTTGGGCTACAGTATCAGATTGCAATAAACCAGACTGGATGGCTCAGCAGTAAAGAACACTGGCTGCTCTTCCATCGGACTAGGGTTCGATTCCAACACACACTCTGAGACACATATCTGACTGTGACTCCAACTCCAGGGGACTTGAAGAGCCCCCTTCTGGCCTCCATAGACACCAGGCATATAAATAGTACATAGACACACAAGCAGGCAATATACACCAACATGCATACATACATACATACATACATACATACATACATACATACACACACACACACACACACACACACACACACACACAGATGATTATAAACCAGGCAGCTTAAGCAAACTGAAATGTCTTCAATCAGAGCTCTGGAGGACAGAAATCTGAAATGATATATACTAATTAGGGTTACTATTGCTGTGTTGAAACACCATGACCAAAAGTAACTTGGAGAGAAAAGGGTTTATTTGGCTTACACTTTCCCATCACTGTTAATCATTGAAAAAAGTCAGGACAGGAACTCAAACTGGGCAGGAACCTGGAGTCAGGAGCTGATGCAGGGGCCATGGAGGAGTGCTGCTTACTGGCTTGCTGCTTAAAGGCCTGTTCAGCCTGCTTTCTTAGAACCTAGAACCACCAGCCCAAGTGTGGCTCTACCTACAATGGGCTGGGCCCTCTCACATCAATTATTAGTTAAGAAAATGCTCTACAGGCTTGCCTACAACCCACCATTTAGAGGCATTTTCTGACCTGAGGCTTCCTCCTCCCCGATGACTCTCGCATATGTCAAGTTGGCATAGAGTTATCCAGCACCTGAGGTGCATTCAGGGATGTGTTCCCACCATCAGCTCCACAGACAACTTCATTCTTATCCCCCTGCTTCTGAAAGCTGAAAAGCATCCCATGGCCTACAGGTCTCTCAACCTTTCTATCTTCCTGTGACTGCCTCCTCACTCCCCTCTGGTTGTCTCTTACTTACAAGGTACCTGTCATTCAATATAGAACCTACCTGCTTAATCCAGGCTAATGTCAACCTATGCCTCTTAGTGATATCTGCAAAGACCTGCCTTCCAAATCAAGTCATATTCCCAGGCTCCAACATGAAGATGGGTCATTTCTGTTAAAGGGTCACCCTTCTACCCATTACAGCTGGGTTCTAAAGTAATGCTATCTTACACCACACCTCCTTTTCTCATCAGAATGCCATTTCCAGAACTTTCCTTATCAGTTATCAGCATTCTCAAGAGAAACTTGAGCCAAGATAAACTTTCTAAGAGGGCCAGAGCCATACAGTTTAGAGAGACAAGAGTACCCGAATTTCTGAGTTATGAAGAAATGCCACAGCATGACTGAAATTTAAGATCTGGTCCTTAACCTTCTTATCATCTCTAAACATTAAAGGGACATGCTCATTCCTACCACCCAGACCCCCCTTTGCAGGAACAAATGAGCTGTCAGGTATCAAGTTAACCTACAGCATCCCACTAATAAGTTTAAGAGAAAAGGCCAATAAATTTACATAAGTTCTGTACATAATGTACTAGTATTTGTTACCAAGTCCTGTGTAATTATATCAGTCAATCTTTTATTACCAGACCCCAGAGTGCAGAGGACTCTATTACAATTTCTCTTCATAATGATCTCCTCAGTATCTGACTCCTCGAACTCAGCAATAAATTAATCATCTGTTTATAATCACAAGTAAATATCAACTCAATTAAGAATTGATAAACAGTTCGTTCATGCTAGGGATGGGAGGACCCTGGGTGCCTGCCAGTGTGGGCTTGGCTGAGATGTTACTGTGAACAGCACTGTTCAGTCCTTCCCTCTAAGCAGTATGTCCAATGCCGTTTAGAGATATTCTTCCTCTTTTCTGTTCCAACCCTCTCTGTAAAACTGGAAGACGTAGAATTCGCTTGTTCTCTCTGGATCAAAATACAGGAGAATTCTAATTTGCCTCTCTCTCAGTCCTGAGAGTATATATACCTGTAGGAAGATAGTCAAAGCAAAGGCTTTGCTTCATGAGACAGAAAACACAAAGAGTCCTGGGTGCAGTCATGCACATGACTCAGGGCTACATAGGTCCCTAGTTTGAACTGTGTCCCCCTAGAAGACAGGAGAATCCTAAACTTCAGTGATTCAGAATTTGAGCTCATTTGGAAATAGTCATTCCAGGTGCAATTGTTTAAGACAGAGTCCTACTAGAGGCTGGGCTCCCTAACCCAATGTGAAGTATGTCCGTGTCCACGTCTGTCCGTCCGTCTGTCCGTGTGTGTGTGTGTGTGTGTGTGTGTGTGTGTGTGTGTGTGTCCATCTCTTTGAGTGTTCATTCGTAAGTGTGGGTGCACATATATGTATATGTGTCAGTGATTGTAGAAGCTATGGGGCAACCTCAGAGTCATTCCACAAGTACTATCCATCCACCTTAGTTTTTGAAATAGTGTCTCTCACTGGTCTGGAGCTGGCCAAGCAGAGTAGGCTGGGTGGCCAGGCAGCAATCCTTCGAGGTTCACCTGTCTCCATTCTCCACACTGGGATTCCCAGAACACACCACTATGGTTAAGCCTTTTCATGTGTGTTCTGGGGATTGAACTCGGGTCCTCAAGATTACATGGCAAGTACTTTCCTGGCTGAGCTTGCTCCTCTGCCCCGGCAAGTATCTTTGTAAGATGATGTGAAGCCACAAAGCAGAGAGGGCCATATGAGGAGATGCCCCAGGAGAAGATGGCCCTGCCATAAGAGATGCAGACGACACAGTCTAGTGCCTGAATTAGGACAGTAGGTAACCTCCAGAAACCGAGAAGGACTTATCTAGAGTGTGGGAATTGCGTAGCCCTGCCAACACCATATTATTTTAAAACACACATACTGTGCTACTTTATTAGAGTGGTCCTAGGAAACCAAAGGCATAAGTTATTAGGAGAAGCCTACCATTGACTAAGCATGGCCATATGTCAGACTCTACTCAAAGCATTTTATAAAAATTAGTACGCTGAACCATCGCACCTGTCTGTAATGTTAACTCTCTTATTCATCTTTAGAGACAGGGACACAATCTATACTGATTGTGTCTTAGGCTATCAGCCTCAAAGTCACAAAGCTGGTGCGTGGCATGTGCTCTGGTAGCTGTGGTACTTGAAGCCTTGCCTTCCTCCTGATGCCACGGGTTAAGCCAGATGTGGGCAGGGCTCAGAGTGCTGGTGTCATTCACCAGGGCACTCCCACCTGTGTGACTAGAACCCAAGTGCTCATCAGCCCTCTGACCCTCCAGAAAACTCTGAAGGGAAGCTGGAGGACCTTCAGTCTCCCACCTGCATCTCAGCCGTCCTGATTTCACAGTCATGTTCCCATACACACGTATTAGAGATGCACTTTAAACCAAGATTTCTTCTGCTGAATAAATAAATAAATATTCTAAAACCATTATTATGTAAAATGCTTTTTTATGGAGAAATTTCAGATTGTGCATGTAAGGAAGACAAAACCAGCACCTGCCAGAAGGCAACCTGTAATGAACTAGAAGCCTGAGGTGACCGAAGAATTAAGCATGAGGTCAGCCAGGAACTTGAAACTGGAAAAATCAGGCTAACTCTATCTGAACAGATCAGATCACATATTTCTTTGAAATGACTGTATATGTTAGACTTGTTTTCGGACATTGTTTTGTATCAACAGAGAAGCCCACCCATAAATAAGTCACAAGTTTCATCTCCTCCCTCCCTCCCTTCCTACTCTCCACTCCTTCACTCCCCCACCCCTCTTCCTTTTCTTCTTTTTTTGTTTTTGTTTTTGTTTTGTTTTGGAGACAAGGTGTCAATGGATAGCCCAGACTAGCCTGGAACTCACAATATGGCCAAATGTGGTCTTGAACTCAGCAAGCCTCATGTCTCAGCTTCCTGACTGCTATAACTACAGTTGTTCACCACCAAAACTGACCCCTAAATCTCTCTCTAGCAAGACATTTAAAAAGATTTCTCTGCTTTCTCATTTTGGATTTTTTTGTTTGTATATTTATAAAACACTAGTTTTGCAGACTGCTAGAAGATCCAAGACTGCCTAGGCTATAACCTGCCTCTTCATTAAGGGGTACAACCTTCAACAATTTTCTTGGTCTCTCAGTCATGATGTCTCTTTATTAATAATAGTCATTAATAATGATAATAATTATTATTTTTTACTTTTAGTGGAGATCATTCCATGAACTTCCTTGGAGTTGCTATGAGGAGTCAGTAACAAACTGAGTAATATTTAGAACAACACTCACTAATTGATAATTATTATTATTATTATTTTTAAGATTTTGGTGTCTGGATATTTAGAACTCTTTTGGTTAAAAACACACTTTCCTCCCAAACCAAGTCTGCCGTTATTCAGCAGTGTCATACTTTTAAATGTGCCATCCCTCCAGGTGAGTAGAAAAGAAAGAATTCAAGAGTTTCACCAGCATTTGCTTTGAACTGCTAACAAAAGAGAAACCCACAAAGGTGATGCTGCAGAAATCCCAGGCCCAGTGCCCTGCTCTGTTGGAATTCCCTTTCCTCTGGGACTGGATATGATTTTTCCCCCCTCACTTAATTTCCCACTTGGAATTTGTATATAGACACTGATAAGGAACCCCTAATCTCAAACTAACAGGGTGTGAGATTTTTGTGGATATGACCTTAACGTAAATAAGCTGCTCTCCCCAGCCAACTGGTCCTGTCAAGAGTCTAAGTGTGATCCTAATCACCACAGCCTCTCCCAGACCTTGGTTTTCCATTAGTGAGGTGCTAGTACCACCAGCAAGGACAGTTTCATGACTTGGCATAAACTGCTGCTGCTTCCCAGGAGGAGTTAGTTCAGGGCCCTTGAAGACTTCTTTTGTTCTGCCAAGTTTGGGAGGAAAGACAGAGTGAGGTTTGAAAGCCTGTTTGTTTACACTCAGGACCCAGCTCCTGCCTTTTTCATAAAAGGAAAGGCAGCCAGCAGGAGACTCCATCCCCAGCGCCTCCCACTTCTCCCTGCTTCTCCTCACTTGTGTATTAAGCAGCCAGGCAGCTGTTGAACACATATTATCAACAAAGCAATCTTCTAGCCCTTTGATTCAAGCTATTCCTATCCTGTGCCCTGAAATAAAATGACTTTCACAATTAAAACACCGAAATCAATGTGGTGTCTATTGTCATGTGTGCAAGAGAAACGCTTTAATTACAGCCAGAGTTAGATAATATAGTCATTACACCTCCTTAATCTCAGATATAAAACCAGCACCCTCTGAGTACTTTACCACCCTTTCTTTGATTTTTTTTCCTTTTTCTTTCTCTCTCTCTCTCTTTTCACCCCCAACATGAATGGCTTTTTATCTAAGCACTCCCATTTGCATGCCTTTGCTCCGAGGCAGCTCCCCATGATATGTTAATTGCAGATTGCTTTAAGTACTAAAAGATTAACATAAAACCCTTTGCAAACAAGCTAATAGTTTATGATAATTTTTGCATGGCCTTTGTCTGTCTATCACTGGATTGCCTCTAGCTGTAATTTTATAAAGAAGCTGTAAAATATCATTTAAACAAGTTCATTTACACATAATTATTACCAGAATCACATTATTCAATTTAGATACTCCAGCCTATTAACAATCCATGAACTAAAATGTAATTAAACTATTTTCCTTTTATGAACCTATTCATTACAATGTGTGGGAGATAGATCTCTCAGTTTCACTGCAAAATTCAGCACTTTGTTGTTGGAATTGACAAGTCTGGCACTCATTATGTGCTTTTAATTATATTAAAAGTATTGGGAGACAGCTCAGATAAAGAATATATTTAGAAAAGAAAGCTTGGAGATGCCAAGATGGTGTCATCCCTAAATATATATTTATTTTACTCATGCTCTCTCTCCCCTTTTTGAACAGTGAAAAATAAAATCAGGCTAGTGGTTTTAATTGCGATTTTCTGCATCTTACAGTAATTTTTATAATTTAAACCAAGAATAAATACCTCATTTAATTAATGTTGTTTACTCATCTTTCCCCCAGATTTTATCTACTTTTTTGGAAACAAAAGCCAGAATTATATCCAAGGAAATCTATCCTCCTAGTATTTGCAGACAGACCCACAGTCACTTCAGATGTGAAGGATACTGCCTTTGAGGTTGCTTCAGAACCACTGAACAGCTTCATTTCTGATGCAAAATTTCTTCTCTGTGGGGACAACCCAATCAATGGACAATGTTTAATGGGCTTGTGAGAGGCAGGCTCCCCTCTTAGCTCCTTTGCATTGCTAGATTTCAGGGGAAACACTTATGGTTTAGTTAGAGCAGACTGGCCACTGACAGACTTCCCTGTCAATGTCAAAGACAACAGGCCATTCAGGTTAGGTGCTCATGGAGCAGCTATTAAAGAGGACCAAAGCATCGTGAATCTAACCCAAGCACTCCCCAGCTCCCATACTTCCATAGGAACTAGTTCATTTCTTCCTCTAAAGCTTTGCTTTCTAAGATCCCCCCCCCCCATGCTTCCTAAAAGGTCCAATACTTCCCTCTTGCTACAGTCTTGACTATATTTGGCCATCCAGGATTAAAACATGACCTTCTCTTCTGCCCTGCCTTCCAGTGTCCACACTGACCACACACAACAAGAGCGGTGGCAGCTGGGGCAGCCTGCAGATCTCTGGGCAGCCTGCACACACAAATGTCCTCATATAGACATTTCTCACCTCCTCCAATACACAGTGAGTGTCTCCTCTTTTACCTCAATGCCATCTCCTGGCCTAATAAGGCCTTATACTTGGCAAATAGTCAACAACTCATGTGGGTAATGACACTCTCCATTTCTCTGGAGCCATTACTAGGCATACAATGGAAGCTTGGACCATGTACCCTGTGATTCTCTAGCCTGAAGCCAAATTTAACCACTCTCCTGTAAGAGGTTATCTCAAAAGACATTCAGCTGATTGCAAGGATCACTTTACAACACAGTCAATAGCTTCTTAATAAGCAAAAACCACCCTAAAAGTATCTAAGTGTTGGAAACTCCATGGCTATTAACAACCCTCCTTAGGTTCCATTCATCCTTCCAAAAGCCCTCCAAGAGGACCAGAAAAAAAAATCAGTATCCTGTAGTTATTTTTGCTCACATTTATGGGGTCTATGGCCATTATCTTACAGGAATCAAAGGCAAGAAAAAAACTGCCTTTTAAGACTCCCACACAAAAATAAACTTAGAAGGACTGTCAAAATCTCAAACAGAAAAGCTCTTCCACCTAGGTCTCCAGGGTGCATTATTGATACATGTATGGATGTCACTCACTGGGGAGAGTCCAAGTCTAAGGAGACAACAAAAACCAAGCAAGGTCGGCGCAGAACTACCACCTTCCTTTCCCTTTTGGCATTCACACTTCACAGAATCAGATGAAACACAACCAGCTCCTGCTTATCTAAACTTCTCCAGGCAGAGGAATGGGAGACCCATGCCATTCATCATGGGATTCAGATAACAAACAGAGGCAATGTGACAAGCTCTCTATAATGCTTCTCTTCATAGGTATTGCTCTTATCTTGGGCATCATAACCTTGTTTTATTTACTCATGTATACTAAAATCTGGCATGCACAGACAACTCATTCAGTATTTTAAAGGTCTGATTGGTGAATAGGTAACTTTCTGATCGAGGCTTCACTCCAAGGTAGTATCTCATCCGAATCAACTTTACTAAATCTGAATTACTAAATGCAATGACATACAGGTTCTAATGTTGGGATTATGTTAAGAAAACATACCGAGGGCTGGCAAAATGTAAAGGCCCATGAAAGCCTCAGAAGCAGACTTCAATCCCCAGAACCCACAATGAAAGGAGAGAATATTGTTCTCTGACCTCATGTACACTGTAGTGTATGCCAGCAATCAAGTATGCACACACATACACAAACACATGAACACACACAATAATAGAAATTTAAAATGAATGCAAAAGGGGGGGAACAACACTAAAGATGTTAGAAAAAGTCAGAAGTAATCATTATTTTTATTTATCCAGAATCACATATAATACATATAAGTTTGCATGTATACATATACATGTATTGTTTAAATAAAGTTAAGACACTTGGGCTGATAATATTTCTCCCAAGAGATATAGATGATGTAATCAAAACTCCAGTACTAGGAATAAGAAAATCCATTTGAGCTGTAGGTCAGAAGAGTCCAAGAAACTCCCAAAACAATATAGGATATTGCTGTTGCTCTTATTTACTTCCCAGAGGCTGAAGATAAATCCCTGTTGCTGAGGGCAACATTCACTTTGAACTTGGAGCTCACAGGGCCCAAGTCAGATCTGGACCTAAAAGCTTCCTTCCTAAGGGATAACTTTCAAAGTTCCAAAAAGTACCATGCAATCTGGCAAGAGAGGAAAACAACCAACAGTTCTACTCAACTGTGAAGCCTATGAACCACACTAATGACCAGCTTGGCAAGATATCGCTGAGGTGCAGTAGTGGCACTCATATCTTAGCTGTAACCAACAGCTGTCTAATTAGACTTACGGTTTGCTCAACAATAGGCAAATACTTGGAACTCTCTGTGAATAGTGAGGTCATGGATATTAGAGGAGAACCTACTACTACCCACTACTTTACTAAACCAGAGAAATCCCTAACTTCACTCTAAATATGTGACCTTATGCCCACAGATAAGTATAGTTCCCAACCCTCACCAGAGTATCTACTCTGCAACAGAAAGAGACTATTACAGAAAACCACAACTGGCCAAAGTGCAGGAAACAACTAATCATAGGGAGCCTAGAACCACTAAATGCATTATAACACAACTCCTGCATGCACCTAAGGCTCAGGGAATATCTTAGAAGAGAGGGTTGAAAGACTGTAAGAGGTAGGGGACCAGAAACTCCCCTGTGAGATTGAGTCTCCTAGAAATGACAGAGAAGCTTTACCCATGATACTACAATAACATGGCTGCCTAAATAAGACCTGAACATGGACAACACCAATAGACATGCTAACATGGAAGAGAAACATCTTCCTGGGGCTCCATCCCTAGACAAAGAACCACAGGAAACAAAGGAATGCTTAGAGCAGAAGTAGTATACCCCCAAGGGAGGAGCCCTTGAATTGTTTATCCAATACCATACTATAAGTCCTGAAATCATAGACATACAAACACTAAACAGACTTAGCAGGCATCATATATATGTATATATACACACATACGTGTGTGTGTGTGTGTGTGTGTGTGTGTGTGTGTGTGTATAATAGTAGCAAAGAAAAAGAGGCCAGGAATTTGAGAGGGAAAGTGGGGTGGGGGAAGCATGAGAGAAGTTGGAGGAAAGAAAGAGAGAAAATGATAGATTCATATTTTAATAAAAAAGTTTTAATAAAAATAAATGAATGGATGAACAAAGACGGAAAGAAAATGTCTCTGAGCTTAGCTATAGACAGGCAAAGGCAAGCAAGGGCAGAATAGGCTTCCAATGACATTTCTTGTGACAGATCTTCCCAGGGGTTACTGAATTCTTCCAGAGATGATGTTGAGCTTTGCCTCAGTTGAAACCTGAAGTTACGGTCCTAGCCCAAGGATAAAGAAACTTCCCAAGAAACGGGAATAAGAGAAGGTGGCTGGAGCAATATATGGGTAAGTGAAAAGAAAAAAGATTGAGTAGCTTAAACAGCATGATATCCCTGACAGTTCTGGAAGAGAGACCAAGCTCAGAGTACTGGCATGGTTAGATCCTGGAAGGACTGCCTGCCTGCTGAGTTACAGCTTTTGGCTCATAATTATATCCTCAGAGGGTAAAGGAGCAAGAAAGTTGTCTAACCACTGCTGTGGATATCACTCTGTGTAAATAAAGTTCTGATTGGCCAGTGGCCAGGCAGGAAGTATAGGCGGGACAAGAAAGAAGAGAATTCTGGGAAGTAGAAGACTGGGGAGAGACACCGCCATCCACCGCCATGAAAAGCAACGTGTAAAGACACTGGTAAGCCACAAGCCATGTGGCAAAGTATAGACTAACAGAAATGGGTTAATTTAAGATAGAAGAAGTAGATAACAAGCAGCCTGCCACGGCCATACAGTTTCTAAACAATGTAAGTTTCTGTGTACTTTCTTGGTTGGGTCTGAGCGACTGTGGGACTGGCAGGTAAGAGAGATTTGTCCTGACTGGGCCAGGCAGAAAAACTCTAACTACAAAAAACCACCTATACCCAAGGGCAGTGATTTCATTCAGAAGTGGTCCACCATTGAGGTTTGAATGTGAAATGTCCCCTTTAGACTTTCATGTCTGGACTTTCATCCCAACTGGTGATGCCATTTGGGAAAGCTTCAGGACCTTTGGGATGTGAGGCCTAGCTGGATGGAGGAATTAAGAGGCTCTCTAGTATGGACCTGGAGGTTTAGAACCAGACCCCAGTGAGCTCTGAGGAGTCTCAGCTAACTCCACTATTCTATTCTTACCATGATAGCCACTACCATCTTAAATCACAGGCCCAAAATACATCCTGCATCCTGTAAGTTGCTTTTGTTAGGTATTTGGTCATGGGACAAAAAAAGTTACTACTATAACCCTCTGCACCCTATCACAGCTCAAAGGCCCCACGTCCTCAAACGGTCTCACTGACAAGATTTCTATGTGTGACACAAACACACACATTCCATTGACAGTACACAACTACAGTACAATGTGGTAGGAGAGGTCTCAGGGAATCCTACTTTGACATTTTTTTCATAGTGGGAGGACAATTCCTCATGTTTTTAAGAAATAGTTGTACTTTTACAATAATTCTGCATGTCATGTATAACTCAAATATGGAAGATGATCTCATTCTTTTGTTTGGTTGTTAATGGGCTTAATGACTATGGCCCCAGTAGCCCTGGACAATCACAAAAGGCATTAGCACTCATGCTTCCAGTGAACACTGCCATGTTTCTGGGGTTCATTCTGGCCTCACAACATGCTGGAAACTGCCATGAGACTCAGACCAACATGTTTCCATGAACAAAGTCATAGTCTCTCTACCAGATTGAGAACAAGTATTTTCCCAGAGCAGACTCTGCTGACTTTGGCACGATACCCATAGCTCCTGTCAATGGCAAGTCTCAGGGATCCAGGGACAGTGAAACTGTAGTTACAATCCATTGACTGGGCACCTGCATGCCACTGGCAGACACTGGAATGGTAATCCACCAAATCACCAAAGTAGAGAATTCAAGTGCATACTTCACTTTACAACTTCCCCAAATACCTTCCCTACTAAAAAAAGAAAAGCAACATAATGCCTCTTGGATAACTATAAGTTGGAGGCAGCTAACTACATTGGCTTCCCTGCCTGGGGCAGAGTTTCAACCTCAAACAACTTTATTTAAACAATTTCGTACTTAACATGTTTTGCTGGGTGCTTCAAATCCAATCACTCTCTGTGTTGCGGGGCAGAACTGCTACAGGACAGAAAAGAACAACACAACCTGTTTTTATTTTAATATCTTCCGGGTCCCTCGGCACTGCCATCATTTGGGCTGTCAGCCCTTCACCGCCCGAGGTGGCTTCCCGCTCTCTGCAGACCGTCAGCCTCTCCACTAATGGCACTGTTCGGGCAAGGGGGAAATGCAATTTTCCACTCCATTACAAGCACTGTGTAAAAGGACCTCTTTTCCTCACTGCACACAGATAAGGACCTAATGAAATTCCATTCACTAAGTATTCCAATAGCCAACTCCACTCCAAATACAGGCATTCTACAGCGCCTGCCAGGCCCGCCACTCCAGAAGCAATTGTCGTTGAATGTACCCGGATTGGATGGCGTCAGGATGAAAAACTGTGGCTTAGACATAGAGAAGGGAGGTCAGAAAGACAGCAGCAGATCCATGTTTGAGGAACTTCCTTCTATCTGTCAAGCCTGTGTGGCACTTCTCTGACCTCTAGAAGTCTAGAAGCTTAAAACTCTTACATTTGGAAAAGGCACCTTGGGAGTACCAAGCACCCTTCTTGGATTCTGGCCATCACCTAGTCTATAGAAACAATTGCCAAGAATGAGACAGGAGCTGGGCAGTGGTGGCGCATACCTTTAGTCCAAGCATTCGGGAGGCAGAGCCAGGTGGATCTTTGTGAGTTCGAGGCCAGCCTGGACTACCGAGAGAGTTCCAGGAAAGGCACAACGCTACACAGAGAGACCCTGTCTCAAAAAACAAAACAAAACAAAATAACAACAACAAAAAATGAGACAGGAGGAAGGAGGCTCAGCAGGTCTCTTGTTTTGTAGCTTAGGCTGACCTTAAACTTGCTTCATGACTGAGGAGGACCTTAACGTACTGCTCTTCCTCTCTGTGTCCTGAGTACCTGAAGTACTTTCTGCTCTTCCTCTCTGTGTCCTGAGTACCTGAAGTACTTTCTGCTCTTCCTCTCTGTGTGTCCTGAGTACCTGAAGTACTTTCTGCTCTTCCTCTCTGTGTGTCCTGAGTACCTGAAGTACTTTCTGCTCTTCCTCTCTGTGTCCTGAGTACCTGAAGTACTTTCTGCTCTTCCTCTCTGTGTGCTGAGTACCTGAAGTACTTTCTGCTCTTCCTCTCTGTGTGTCCTGAGTACCTGAAGTACTTTCTGCTCTTCCTCTCTGTGTGTGCTGAGTACCTGAAGTACTTTCTGCTCTTCCTCTCTGTGTCCTGAGTACCTGAAATACTTTCTGCTCTTCCTCTCTGTGTGTGCTGAGTACCTGAAGTACTTTCTGCTCTTCCTCTCTGTGTGTCCTGAGTACCTGAAGTACTTTCTGCTCTTCCTCTCTGTGTGTGCTGAGTACCTGAAGTACTTTCTGCTCTTCCTCTCTGTGTGTCCTGAGTACCTGAAGTACTTTCTGCTCTTCCTCTCTGTGTGTGCTGAGTACCTGAAGTACTTTCTGCTCTTCCTCTCTGTGTCCTTAGTACCTGAAGTACTTTCTGCTCTTCCTCTCTGTGTGTCCTGAGTACCTGAAGTACTTTCTGCTCTTCCTCTCTGTGTCCTGAGTACCTGAAGTACTTTCTGCTCTTCCTCTCTGTGTCCTGAGTACCTGAAGTACTTTCTGCTCTTCCTCTCTGTGTCCTGAGTACTGGGATTGTAGGAGTAAGCAACACTATTCCGTCTTTATCCACTGGAGGGAGGGGTGAAGCAAAGGCTTTATTCATACCAGGCAAAGACTACCAACGGAGCCGCATCCCCAACCTCATAGTGTGCTTCTTAATATGAGAAGGGAAAGAGACAGGGCTCCATGGAGAGCGCAAAGCTCATGCACGCCTGTAGGTGGAAACTGTTAATGAGGGTGAAATGACGTACCCATGTTTGAAGGTATTCCTTTTCTAGCAATTTCCCTCTCCCAATGTACTGTCCCCTGAGGCTTGGGAAAGCAATATAAAATTAATAAAGTAGCATTCCTTTCTCGCTTCTCACTCAGAGTCCCTGCTCTTATGGTACTCTGGGGATCCCTAGGTGGTGTGTCCTTCCTGACAGTCCTATCACAAGCCACTTACCACAAGCAGCTTAGGACTTGCCTCTCACTGAAGCTCTTCACTCTCTTCCCCAGGTCCTTTAACTTCTGCACTCGCCAAAGAGCCCAAATTACACGAGAAGTCATGGTCGTACTCTATGTTCTCAGCAAACCAGGGCATTGATCCTGGAGATATAATGTCAAGGAACCGGTTGCCAATGCTGACTTTGAAAGTGGAGCTGCAAAGTTCACAGGATGCAGTTTGGAGGACATGAAGCCTGCCAGTGAAATCTCTTCAATTTTGTTCCAAAGATACTCCTATAGGCCACTTAAGTCATGGAAAAGATCTAACCATATATACATATACAAACACATGCACACACATACTTGCATGTGTATGCACACATTAACAAATATAATTTGTTTATAGCATAAACTGGCTTAATTTTTTTCCTTGTATCAGTAATTCTCATTTTCACTTGCACTCTCCCAGACAATAATTTTAGTGTATATGATGTGCCTATATTATATGAGTTTTACAAGGCATCTTTGAAACACTTTAAAATAGACACACTATTGGGGCCTCCTACTTGGTTTGTTTCAACTCCACTGGAAATACATATGACAATTGATTCATCTACTAATTGCTAGGCCTTTGGGTTGTTTATAGCTTTTCATGTGAAAAAAAAAAAAAAACCTAAGGATTCAAAGCACCTCCAGTGATCCTTCCCTATACATGCTGCTTACTGCATCCATGAAATTCTAGGGCCATGAGGTAATTTAGGACAACTGTACAAAGCATTGCAGCTGTTCTCAGATTCCCACCAGCAACTGAAAAGGCTTTGTGGGAGTCTTCATCTGCTGATGAACCAAGTCTATTTTTAAAATGCCAATTTTGTGTATTCAAAATACCTTATTGTACTTTCTTTGCATTTTCTTCATCATTAATAATGTGGACTCTGTCCCTTCACAAATGAGACAGAAGTATTTTGCTCTGTGTATAGTGACTATCTTTTTTCAGCTTCTCTATGGAATTGTCTGGAGTTTCTTATTTGGCTTATCAGAGTTCTCTTTGTGCTCTGAATACTTATCCACCGTCAAATGTACATACTATTTTCTCCAAGCTTTCTAAGGCACTTTTTTTTTTTTTTTTTTTTTTTTTTTGGTTTTTCAAGACAGGGTTTTTCCATGTAGTTTTGGTGCCTGTTCTGAATCTCGCTCTGTAGACCAGACTGGTCTTGATCTCACAGAGATCTGCCTGGCTCTGCCTCCTGAGTGCTGGGATTAAAGGTGTACACCACCACCGCCTGGACTTCTAAGGCACCTTTGAATAATCAAATATCTTCATTTCAACTGACCAGTTCTAATTTCTTTTTATTTTATTTATTTATTTAGTGATTAACAAGTGGTATGTCTTTACAAGGAAACCTTGTTCTTCTCTCATGCACTTATAAATTTATATCTGGTGTGTATCATCCTCTCATGTTTTACTCAAGCCCGACATTTCTAAGAATACATAGAGCTATCTACTATGCTGTTTCCAGTTTCCAAAGAACTGGATAGTCCATGACATGTATGAAGTACATTTTATCCAATCTATTCCCCATTGTGCTCATTTAACATATAGGGAACTTTTAGATAACCTCACAAAAACGTCCTTCCAGCTTGTCTTTCCCAAGAACAAAGTGACTAAGTAGAACTGAGATGTCAATAACTTCTGAAGTAGATGATAAATGACATCCACTGTGTCCTTTTCAGAAGTCAAGTCCTGTCACACATGCTCAAGAAGAAGGCTTTGGATTACCCGCCAATGTGACAGATGCACACGGTATTCTACAGAAGAAAGAACCTATGACTTAGTCCAAATCTTGACAAATAGATTTCATCTTCTATGCCAACACCTGTCACTTGATAATGGCTATCTAGAGAGCACTGGTGAAGGGATTCTGATGCTGTTGGAGTACTAAAGGAGAGCTGTGATCAATTAGCAATGTCTGCTGGGGGCTTGGGAATGGAGCCACAAGGGCCTTGTATTGAGCATCTGAGTCAAAGCAAGGTTCACCTTCTTCCATTTCCTCCACACAAACTTGGTCATCATGGCACAGCACCCGAAGAGCCGAGCCCACAGCTGTTCAATGCACTGGCTGAAACAAAGTAATTTTCTCTTGAACACCCGAGCTCATGCCAACCAGATTTACAAAGCAGCGACAGGGGTCGGGGAAGGATGGACACAACTCAGGTCCTCCTCACTGAGTGGTACAGACAGATATCCCCCAACCCTAATTTTTCATCTGATACTCTCACCAAGCCAGTTTCCCTGGCTGTGAGATGATATTTCAGAATTAGGTTTCTGAAGAACAAAAGGCAGGTTGTGAAAAACAGCTGCAGGGAAACGGGCTTTCTTTCCGAGCTCCGGCCCTGTTAGTTATGCAGCAGGTGGGTCCCTTTACTGAAGGCAGAATTGGCAGTGTGTTCTACTGTTCCCAGCCCTGTCCTCACTCACCACTGTGAGAAGAACACGAAAACATCAGATCACAGGGTACACAGTTCCTGGCACAATGTTAGTGACTACCAGGCCCAGGACTTTCTTTGCCTTTTCATTTTAGGCTTTTATTTGATGACGCTTCACTTGGGATGGAACATGCAACCGACGATGCCTGCCTCTAACCATAACCACCCCTGTTACAGTTCTCCAGGAACTCAGGCATCACTGGGCAGGCAAAGCCACAAGTGAGCCATTTCAATGGGACTTCCCAGGAGGATCCCAGTGGCCCTTGGTTGGAGTTAATGGCTTGTGTTAAAGTGAGTGCTCCATAAGTATTTGTTCTTAGTGACATATTGCAGTAGAAGCACAAATGTTTAGAGAGGTAGGAGGCTGAAAACCTGAAACCATGACCTTCTCTTTACCATGAGGTACAATGCTGTGTGACATTATACCAATGAACTCTGCTTTGCTAACTCATCCAACAGTAGCCTTTGAGCTTCATGATGCTGAATTTTATAATCCAGGCTAGAATTTTCAGGAGAATTATGCCTTGGAGCATTTATGTAAAAACTCACCAGAAATATACCAATCTCCCTCTACTTCCCTGGGACCATGATGTAACATACAATCCAAGCAGCTGGAATCTAGGCCCTGATCCAGGTAAATGTGTAGTGCCCCTAACTTTGCATGACCTCAAAAGGCAATTCCCTGTAGTATGGTTTTAATTTTTAAAAATTGTCCCACTTAGGGCACCTTTATGTTTTAAAAGCATTGCCATTAGCGGGTTACTCCAAATTGTTCCTGTCAGCTAGAGCTGGGGGTAGCTCTGATGATGTTCCCCTAGTGAATAATAATTTGTTTCAAATTTTAAAGGACAAAACTCATTCTTGGCAACCTCCTGGAGGGAGAAGAACTATTTCCAATGCTCTTTAATACATCTTGAAATAATTTATGAAACTTTAGGAATATATTATTTCAGGAATGTGCGTTTGCAGTCAAACAAAGAATAATTATTCATTGCTAAGGGAGGCCTTTGAAAGGACATTATCTTTCCTTTCACAGGTGATGGCTCAGAGAAACAGCTTCTCTGAGGCACTTCCCTGTTAAAAACCTCTACTTAGGAAATAAAAGCTAATTTGATTAGAAAAGATGTTTAATTAACCACCCAGTCTATAACTTTGCCATTGAGTAGAAATCTCGATATCATGTGTTTGAATTTGAGGAGATTACAACTAATGGGAATAATTAGTTCTCTTTTTCAGATGATACAAGTTCTAATTTTATATATAAATAAATGGCTACAGCCAAGGTCTTGGGCAAAATCCCAAAAGCAGAATCACTCATTCACATTCAACTGGGTATTAGGGCAGTGGGGGACAGGGGAACACTGATGTCATGTACAATCTAGACAGCCATCGACTGAGAGATATGTCCACAGTAACAGTTGGTGGCATAGATGCACAGCAGGCCTGCAAATGAGCCAGCCACAAAGTTAAGCTCTGCGGTGACTTTATCTAAAGATCTTCAATGCATGGAGAGCTCCAGAATGTTTTCCCACATCCTATATGCAGAGTTTAGGGTGTACTTGGGGGTTGAGATGTGTAGCAGTGCAGCACTCAGGAAACTGTGAGCCATCTTGACCCACTCAGGAAGGTGAGCAGAGGCTCCCAGAACCAGTAGAGAAGTCAGAGGGCTGGATTCAGGACACTCAGGTATGGCCCTCTAACTGGATTGAATTCATAAGCACTGTCTCCCTACCCAACGTCCTTGTACTCACAGCTCCACTAAGTTCCCATTACAAGGCCTTAAGCAGTTCCACACACAGTGGTCTCAATCTTACGCTATGAGGACACTCCCTGGTACAAGATCTCTAGAATGGCTTTGGGTTTTCTAGTGGTCCCCTAAAATAGTCTAAGCAGGCTATCCTCAAAGCTATTTAAATTTCAAAACATGGCCAACAAACTATACATTCACTTGCAGGGAGATCCACAGGCTAGTGAAAACAGGAACCTTTCCAGGCTTTGGTTGAAATGATCATTAACCCAGTATGAACACCCTCCTGTCTCTTTCTCCTAAGAAGGGCTATTTAACAATATTCATATTTTATTTGGGGTATGAATTACTATTTAGTAAATGTACATTGACAGGTACATTTTCTCCAAAGTTAAAAAGGAGGCCTATGAATGGGGCCAATAATGAAAAGGAGCTTTGGGTGAGAAAAATAGAGCTATCAGTTTAGCTCTTTCTAATTTTCCATAGTAAATTCTCTTCTTCCCCAGTTCCTACTGGACTTAACAGCTGGTCTTTTTATACTGTTCTGTACTGGGTTTTTGTGTGTGATTATAATGTCTTGTGCCATAAAAAAAGAAACCTCTGTAGGAAAGAAACTAAACCAGATATTACTTCCATATTTCCATTCTGGCCTAGTTTAGTTTCAAATAATCAACCATTATCCATTTGTTAATGACCTTGGGCCATGTTTCCTTCTGATAACCTTTGAGACCTTTGATAGGAAAAGCTTTGTTTCTACTTTAAGACCAAGAAACTAGTGAGCATTTCCTTCCTCACATTTCCATCCTTGGTGGATGTGGGATTCACAATTGAAGAGGGATAGTACAACCGTCTTGGAGGTTGGAGGCTGGAAAGTTCTAATGGCAATTCAGTAGACCACAAAGATGAGCAGAGAACAGCGAGACTGTTTATGGGGCTGGGAAGATATTTAGCTTAACTAGGAAACCTGGGTAAGAGGGTAAACCAGAGAAGCAACCCATGCCAACAGCAAAATTGAGTGAATTGCTCTCTGCAGTAAACACAGCATTGCTAGTTCAGATGGATGGCTCTCAAAGGTTTCCTCTGGTGATGTTAAAAAGACTCTCCCAACAAATGTGGAATCTGTCCATGGTCTGTCCACCCATGCCTAAAATCCTATCTTGTACAAGTCATTCTGATGACAGTTTTGTTTCTGCGCAGCACACTATTAAGCCAAAGATCGAAATAAAAAAATACGGTTATTGACGATTGTAGTTTGAGCAACTGAATTTTCTCTAAGATTGACTGATTTTATGTGGTCAACCCCCTGTCAGATACTTACATGTGTTGTTGAGGTTTGTGGGTTCAGTCTAAGGCAGAGGGGAAGGGACGCCTCCAGAGATGGCTGAAAGAGCCTCCTCACCTGAGACCCTGGTGAGGAAAATGTGTGGCAAAAAGGGGAAATGGGTTGGATGCTGAGAACCACAGGGAACTGGAGAGAGTAAGAAGTGTCCCTGACTAGTTCAGGGCTGGGAAAGCTTCTCAGAGGAAGCAATCCTGGGCCGGCTTGGTGAAGTTCTTGTGCTATCAACATCAGTTCAGAGTAGGAGGAAGGGCATTGTAGGGGAGACTTGGCTAAAGTACAGGGGATATGATAGGAACCCATGGGGAGGGTGGCATGGAGGCCAGGAAAGAAGAGGAACAGGCAAGTCACACATGCCCAGAGACAGTGAGCACTGCTGTAGGTGGGATGTTCCATCAAAGGGTGGGAAACTGTGATACAGAATGGAGGAAGATGGCAGGCAGGAGGTATGAGTCCCCAAAAGCCACACATGCGGAACACTCAGACTGCTCCTCAGGAGGTTTTAGGAAGAAAACCTCACCTGGAAGGCACAGAAGACACAGGTGAGCTCTCACTTCTCATGTGGACCCAAGGTCCACACAGCAGCATCCCTGGGGGTTTTGGGGAAGATGAGCAGTTTGAAAGCCATGGTCCAGTTTCTATTCTCATCTTTAGGGACAGCCAGGGGACAACGGGATTAAACATCTGAAGAACTTCAAAATAACATGCTGAACCTCTGGGACCCTGGTCATTTTCTGTCCTGCCTTCCACACTGCAAATGAGTTATCACTGGTTTTCTGCCTTTCTTTTTCTCTCTAAGCATACCATTTTATCAGGCTTAATTTGAAATGAAGCTGACTGATGTTTACTGAGCACTTACTATGTATATCATGTGGAGAAAGTGAGAGAGACTTGGGCTCAGCTTCGAGGAATGTTCTCAGTCATAGAGGAGAGGAGTGTGAAGAGCCTGTGTGAGGAAACTGCTCAGTATGGATTTGTGATTTCCCCTACTTGGCATTCAATTCATACTTTTAATTCGAATACAGTGTTGCTGAGAGGCCTGCTTCTTCCCCCCACCTCCACCCCCTGCTTGTTGTAGTAGCGGGGCTTGAAACCATGGTATAATTAACATAATTAAAGTATTAATAAAGATTGAAGGGGTTGGACACTGTGTGAAATGCTTAATTTTGTGTATCTTTAACTGATTGAGTGTTTAGGTTTGCATTTCAGCTGTCACCCAAATTATGTGTAATTAAGCCAGGCTCTGATCTGCCTGTCTCATCTTACCCTGTGCATGTGGATGGCAGACAGGGATTCGATTCTGGGGAGAAGGTGGTGGATCTGCCCACTCATTTGTAGCTGTATGCTTTCATACTTTTTATGAATCTCTCGCCTCTTCCCAGTGCTTTCAACCACTAAATTATCCTATTAGTATGGAAGGAAGAATAGATAGCTAAGGTGGGAAAACATCAAAGGCTTTCATTACATCCCCTGGCTACCATTCCCTGCCCCAGCATCCTGCCACCTCTCCATGGATGGCTTTCTCCTGTGCTGGTGCTACAGGGTAGGTGTCTGTTATGGTTTAGATCTAAAATACCCCCTACAGACTCATGGGCCTGAACACTTATTTCCCAGATGGGGTGCTATCTTGAGGAGTTATAGAACCTTTGACGTTATGGCCCAGCTAGCCGCTGTGAATCCCTGGCTTTGTAGGCGCTACACGTTTTTGTTTCCAGTCCAGATATGAACAAGTTGTGCTCTTAGCAACAGCCATGGCTTCCCCAGCTTGATGGACTGACTTAAGCTGCTTTTTTCAGATATTTGGTCAATGTGATTAGCAAAGTAATTAATATAGTTTTGGAGTGATACGCATGTGGATGTTCAGGAGGCCTATCAGCACTGGAAGTAGCAACAAACACAAAGGGATGAGTTCCATATGGGGGAAGGTACCCACCTTTGGAACCAAAACAGAGAGGGTAGCAAAGTCACTGAGGTGAAGTTAAAGAGGAAGTCAATTCACTGTCATGATGTTGAATGAGGTTTCACCCTGGCACACAGAGCCCAGAAACTGACCATGAACCACACAAGAGTGCTGCAAGGTTGACTCAAATCACAAAACTGTCCTGGGTAAAACCCACTCATTGACAGGCCATATACACATGCTCATTTCTGTGTTGGACCCAAAGAAATAACAAACACATCAGCATATGGATACATCCCTGCCATTGTCAAGTACACCAAACACTCAGGAGAGGGACAAAGCCAAAAGAGAAACACAGAGTGAGTCCTTGGAATGCAGCAGTGACCATGGCAGGTAACACTTCACTAGAAAGACCAGCCGGACTTCCACAGGCCCAGCTGTGAGGTCAAGGCCATGACTAAGGAAGTGCTCAGTGGCCCAAAGCATAGTAGTTAGCAGGAGAGAGATTGTGTCTGCCTTACTGGGGCAAAGGATAGTGTGGGATGAGTTCTGAGATGAAAGCATACACAACCCCAATGTGGAAGGCCTCACATGCCAGAATGAAGATCCTGCAGGGAAGGTGTTGTGAGGAAAATGAAAAAATACCCAGGAGTGGTAGTGCATGCCTACAACCCTGGCACTTGGAAATCTGAGGCAGGAGGATAACTTTGAGTCTCACACCAGCCCGGGCTAGAATGGGAACCTGTCTCAACAATTAAAAGGGGGATGGGGGTGAGGAAGTGGGTGGTGATCATAATACTGGAGTACAAAAATGAGGATGTGGCTGCCTGTTCAGCTATTTACTGCAGCTCTGACAGATTACCATGGCCTTAGAGGCTTTGAAGAACACCAATTTATGACCTCCTATCTGTAGGCCAAATGTCCAAGGGGCTTAGCTGGCTTCTTTGCTTCAGGGTCTCACAAGGCTAAATTCAAGGTGTTGGCTGGGCAATGGACCCACCTGGGGACTCTAGGGAAATGGCTGCTCTCAGGTTCATCTAGGTTGCTGGTAGAATCATTCCATTGAGCTCTGGGACTGAAATCTGTGTCCTTGCCCTCCCATGAGAATCTCACTTCATCTTTCTTCCCAGTACTTATAAAATGTCATCCACCATTTCCAGTTTGGGTTTCTTTAAAACAAAAAATAGCCTTGAATATGAGTTGAGCACAGATCCCTTTAGATTTGAAGTTACTTTTTTATTAAGTTTTATTAAGTTTTTTATTAAGTCTCGTTTGCCTGCCTACATTCATGAGTTGCCCATACAAACTTCCTCCTCTTCCTCTTCCTCTCTCTCTTCTTTGCTAAGTAACATTTTCTTTATGAGATCTTCCAAAAGCACCTGACTTGATCATCACCAAACTGACAATTTATGTTTACTGGTTTATGCATTTAAGTTATTTATTTGTTTGTTTGTTTGGTTTTGTTTTTCAAGACAGGGTTTCTCTGTGTAGCTTTGCGCCTTTCTTGGATCTCGCTATGTAGACCAGCCTGCCCTCGAACTTACAAAGATCCGCTTGCCTCTGCCTCCCAAGTGCTGGGATTAAAGATGTATGCCACCACTGCCCAGCGCATTTAAGTTATTCTTACAAACACTGGATAAGAGAAATAAGCACAACAACATGAGGAGATTAAGTTCATCCTGTTGATAAATTAAATTTGGTTAATTAAATTTGGACTCCCATTGATGTGCTGCTAACTTCCTATGCAAAGCAACTGTAACCCTGACCTAAGAGCATATGCTCACCAATACAGCTAAGCCCCAGCCAACCCCAGCTGCTGTGCTTTAACCAGTGCAGGCAACTGAGCATTAATAATGGGTTCCAATAAGACAACTACCAAACTCTAACCACTTGGGTTGCCTCTGAAGTTCCTTTCTGTTGTCTGCCTCCAAATGCCTTCTGACCACAGGATAGAGAGGAATTCCTTTGGTCTGTCCCGGTTCTGTGGGCTATCTAACTTGTGAATCATTCTTTGTCTGGTTGCCCAGTACCACATTTAATTTGTCTTCTTTTTCTCACAGCAGTGGGGAGGGCAGGAAGTATAAGAACACGTGAGAAGGAAGCTGCCTTAGTAGGTGAAGGAACGTCAGGCCCTTTATCTTATGATGGAATGGAGCCAATGGAGAAGGTGAGGTGACCCAGGAGGGGACTAGGTAATAGTAGTTGAGAAGATTTCCACTATGACAAGGCACACAAGGTCATATGAAGGAGCAACACACCCTCCTGGGCATTGTTTTCTAAATGACAATCCCTACCCATGACTGTAATACAAAACTAAATACGTCTGCATAAACAAACATTTAAGGCAAGGTAAGTGTGGCATGACAGTTAACAAGACACAGTTAAAGAAGAATGACAGGTAGCATCCCACTCCCCTTCCAGGGCTACAAAGATGTAGGCTGCCCAGGTTAACTAAGTCTGGTGGCAGCAGCCCTCAATCTTAAAAACAGAGTGCCTTAAAGGCTGGTTTGAACTTGAGAAAGTTAAAATCGACCAGATAGAGGAATCTGCCGTGGTCACTTGTAATTATTCTCTTCTCCGGGTAGAGTGTATCTAAAACAGCGGCCCGTTCCCAGCGAGTGTTTTGATCAATTATGTACAATGGTAGGTTAGCACCTTCCTGGGGTTCCTTGGCTGATTCATTACTCCTGTTGTGGCACAGAGCAGCATTTCAAAGCACCAATTAGTAAGTTGGACAGGCTCAAGTTTGAATCTCAGCTCTGCCTGACCACCTTGCTGCGAGCAAATTACTTCACCACCATGAGCTGTGGTTTTCTCCCTATAAGTAGGAATGATGAAAGTTCTGTTTGCAAAGCTGCTGGAGCAACAGAACAAGATGTATGTAAAGTAGAATGTGTGGAGCATATGGCACATGGTAAACGCTTGATAAATGGTTGCTGGCCCTGTATGGAAATAGGTAGTTCTGGTTTGAGAGGAGTGAAATTTGGTGATGTGCAATGTTGCCCAAGCCTCATTAAGAATTTGGAACAACCAAGGGTTATTGTGAGGCTACTTGGCATGAGAGAAGAATGCCCAAGGATGCTCTCGGCCCATTTGACAATGTTAACACTGACCATTTCCAGCTGAGCAGCCTTGGTGATTCAAACAGCTGTTACACAGACAGGACAAGCAGCCACATGCAAAGGTAAGAAGTTTCTGGAATACTCAACATGTACTCTAAATCCAGTTTACTGTGTTTCCATTTAGTTATGCAGACTTCTATAGTCAGGTTGGTGGGGATGTCTGACACTCAGAGACAATGCTGAAGAGGTGGATGAACAGAGAAGCTTTGTGCTAGGCTCTGTTCCTGGATGTTAAATCCATCAATACAGTCAAGTGATAGATTCAGGAGACTAGGGGGATATTTCAGAGTGTAAAGTGCTTGTTGTACAAATATGAAAGTCTGAGTTTAGATCCCTAATACACACATAAAAAGTCAGGCATAGTAGGTACATCTGTACTCCCTACAATTGGGTGGGGAATGGAGGTAGGTGGATCTTGGGGCCTTGCTGACCAACCAGTCTTGCTGAAACCACAAGCTCTAGGTTTAATAACAGACTGCTGAGAGAGAGAGAGAGAGAGAGAGACAGAGAGAGAGAGAGACAGAGAGAGAGAGACAGAGACAGAGACAAAGACAGAGAGAGAGAGAAAGACAGAGACAGAGACAAGGAGACAGAGACAGCGAGCAATGGAAAAATCCTCTGGCCTTCACATGCCCTCATATAGACCTGTCGCGCGCGCACACACACACACACACACACACACACACACACACACACCACACTACCCTCCTCCAGCAGATTTAGTTATATTTTTCAATCAGTTAGTTGAAAGGGAAATTATTCACCTTACAATATCCCAATGAATTTATTACCTACTAACATTTAATGCATGTTTGAAATACTTACAGGTCTTGTTTTCACATGGTTTTGGATCTGGGGTCACCATGGAGAGCTCTAAGGCTCTTTATGCAGGCAATGGTAATGCTCCAGATCTTTGTGCCCCATTTTTCAATAGACAACATGGATATTACAGATCAATTGCCTCTGCTAATGACTTCATAACCAGGAAGCCCATCCTCTCTATCCCATGAAATGTACCTATGGGGATGCTTAAAACAAAGCACCTATGTTAGGCATCTCTGGCTACAGGCAATTTCACCCCATCTCCTACCCCAACACTTCAAACAAAAGTAATATTGGAAAACTAACCTTGTGTTTTCCAATCTCCTTTGTGGCATTATGAGCCAGACAGTTCTTCAGAATTTCCCACCCTTTACCTATTTGGAATGTGAACAAAAACACATGACCCATATTTCCCTACTTCCTGCCACTGAGCCACAAAGTGAAAATCTGAACACTCTGGTTTTGCAATCCTCTGGATTCCCAGTTTCAGACAGACAAACATGATTTGCTTTCATTTTAAGCCATTAAAGTCAGGGAAACTCTCCTTCACATGACTGAGCTTGGGATCAAACAACATTGCCTGGGGTGGATGATGGGTTTGTTTAAAGAACTGGATCTACCTCAAAACACAGGATATATCCCTTTTATATCTGAAGAGGAGAAGAGGGGCGCCCTCTCTGGTAACTTTCTCAAAGATTTGTGTGAAATGTGTTATTCCATGTCCAATGACATTTCCCTAAGCCCTGGGGATAAATATAATTTTCCAGAACATTTCCAGAAGAAAGTGGTGGGTTTTGTTCCCTTTTATAAGTATTTTCTTAAGATATAGGCTCAATTAACAACAAAAAGAGTTCAAGGTTGCCATGGTTTCTCTCCCAGAAGTCAAAAGCAAATGATGGTTTATTATGTATTGTGTCGAACTCACATTTGTTAATTCTTCCTGGTAATGGGCAACTAAAGTGTTAGACTCTAGGTAGAAACTCCAGAAGATATCAACTTTACTAATTTGGGACAATGGCCCATAATACTCCTGGCTATTCAAGTCACAAAACACTTAAAAATACATGTACAAGAGGGTAGGTCAATTGAGATTTTTCGGGAGGATAAGGAAATCAGAGAGCAAAGGAGTCTACTTCTTTCTCACAGGATAATTAAGTTCCAGATTAGGTCCTTGGTCTATTCCAACCTTGGGAAAGACCAGGTTCTGGGTTTTCTGGAACATTTTGGAAAAGATACCTAATTGGGAATTAGTCTTATTTTTGTCCCCAAGCAGCTCATTACATAATCTTTTTGGCCTGACTTTCCTTATCTGCTAGATTAAAACTATGTCTGGTTTGCACAAAAGAGGAAGATTGAAGACCTTAAGCACAATTAACTTGAAACACTGAGGTGTGGAAGAAATGATGAAAAGGAGAGGGCAGTAGATTGGGACGTGGGGAGATAAGTGGATGAGTTTCTGGGTTGAACCCAAATAGATGAGTAGATTGTACATGAGTGGGTAGGTGAACAGATATATGAATGAAAAAGTTGATAAGTGTATGGAGAGATGGCCAGGTGGGCTCATGGACAGATAGGTGGACAAATAAATGAGTAGGTGAGTTCAGGTTTAAGGGCATAGATGGAACCTGAGTAGATACACTCAGGTATGATTATGAGTGGATATATGGGGGGGGGGGTTGCAGACACATGGATGAATGCATGGATACATGAGTAAAGGGATTCTTGGAGAGATAAGTAGATAGGTTCATAGAGATATTAGAGGAGAGTAGGTTTATGCATAGATAGGGGATGGGATAATAAATAAACAGGTGGTACACTACATAGATAGATAGACAGACAGATAGATAGATAGATAGACAGACAGACAGACCAGACAGACACATATAAATAGAAAGAGAGAGAGAGAGAGAGAGAGAAAGAGAGAGAGAGAGAGAGAGAGAGAGAGAGAGAGAGAGAGAGAGAGAGAGAGAGAAACAGATGAATAGGTGGATAGATACATAAATGGCCGAGTAGACAGATGCATGAAGAGCTGATGGACAGATGTAGCACTATCTCTACCAGGCAAGGATTTGTGTTGTTTTGTTTTAAAAGGGTCTCCTGCAATAACTTCAGTATTTTATACTTCCTTCTGCACCACTAAATACCAAGCTTAAAATCAAAAAGTAAATCTCTACCTTACTCACTCCTAGGCTCATCTGAGAGAAAAACTTTAGAAGCCTTTACTCCCTTCTTATTTGACAAGTGAGGAAACTGAGGCTAGAAAGAGTATGTGGTATATTTATGTAGAGCTAGAGAAAGTCTCCCGAGTTGAGAGCCCCACCTTACCAGCCACTTTCTGGCCCACCCATTGGCTCTAGAAAACATTTGCATTTACCTCTGTGACCCCATGCTGAGTTGAGTTTTTAGGAAAGGAAGCCAAGAAATACCATTTATCCTAGAGTAGTTCTTTCTCAATGACAGGAAAACTCAGAGACGTGTTTCCAATTAGTCAGGGAAAGAATTCTGCCATGGGTGCCTTGTCATTTACTGTTGCAAAGCTGGCGATTTCTCCCCCAAAGCAGGGGACTAGTAAACTGTCATCATCCTTTATGCTGTTTGCACTGAAAGAAGTCACATGTGTCTCAGCAATGTGAAGTCTTCTCTTTCATCTGTTAGGGAATTATCATCTAGTGTCCGTTCCTTCCGCCAGCCTCCACATCATTAAGTACCCCTTCGGTGAGCTGAACTTTCATGCACAGTAATACTTTTTACAAAGAGAGCGACCATGAAGGCAGAATTTAGCTTGCCTTCACTCTGCATCCCCTTTTCTAAGGTGTTCCTGATTGCCACCTAACTTTCCCAGGGCATAAAAGACTCTTCTTTATTTTTGGTGAGCAAACCTGAGAATGCTTCATTAAAATTCCTTCCCAAACAGAAAACCCCTGTGTGTCCGGATTCCACAGAAACGCACGCATTTCTAAGTTGACAAGGGGGAGCTTGCAATGCCACCGATAAAAAGTCAGAAAAGCCCTGACTCAGGCTAATCTTTCAAATCATTAATGCCAAGCAGTCCTCATGGGAGAGCAACTGGATAGCAACACTGCTTAAAGCCAGGGCTTTGTCAAGTGCCAGCTTTCCTGAGGTAGGAGTTCAGAAGGAGTCACAAAGAGGAAGTGCCACAGTGAAGAAGTGCTCCCTGACTTGTGAAGGAATGAGAATGTTATTGAAAAAGCTTGGAAGGAAAGGGCTGATGGATGGGGCAGTGGAGGAAGCTGCTGGGGTCACAGCCTCCAGTCTGCTCAGACCTCCCTGTATGTGGGGACCTCTGCTGTCCCTTCTCACACTGACTCTTACAATCCCCCTTGTCATTTTTCTAGGTCACAAGTAGACAACTGGAAAGTGTGCATCGGGGCCTACCTTCTGCGCTCATGAACTCTGAGGTGGCCATGTGAACTAGATCAAGGTCAACTTACTCAAGGTTGAGCGTTTATAACAAGAAAGTTTCTTATCTTCCATACTGTTCCAGGGGCTTCAACGGAGATGAAAGACCATGAAGGAGACCGATCAAGAGGAATGGAGGTCACTGTGGGTCTAAAGAACTGAAGAACTAACTTGAATCCCAACAGCTAGTCTGTACAAGTGGGAGTTAAGCCAGTATTTGCTGTATAGCCCCTGATGTGTTGAGGGGAGTTGATATGTAACAAAAGCTAATTGATACAACTTTACTAAAGCTCTCTCACCCAGAAGAAAAATCCATCTACTTTATGTGAGTCATCAACTCATTCCTAAAGGCCAAGAGGCTTTGGACTTCAAAAGATATTTGCCAGGAAGTCCACAGTACCCTCAACACATGGAGGAAGAGGATCAGATGAGCATGCCATACAGTAGTAGGTACTTAGAGTGACTCCAAGAATGTATAGGACAGTCATAGCCACAGAGGCCAGCATAGCTAGAGACAGCCTAGCTACTTGGCCAATGGATTTGGAGAGGAAGGAGATCACGATGTCAAGCTAGCTCTGGTATGTATGAGTTCTGGGACCTTACAAGGCATTTTTGCCTCTGTCACTGCATCTTTAACTCTAATGCAGGGCAACTAAGACTTCTTAGCACTGAAGTCTCATGAGGAATAGACAAAAAAATTATATATGTCAAGTGGCTTATAATAAGCAGCATGCTGTAGAATAACCAAATTTTCTTTTTATGACAAAGTTGATTTGGGACAAGACTGTTGCTACTGGCCCAGATTTAGGAAATAAGATTAGACACATAGCTATCCATACACCCACACATTTATGATGTCCCACCTCATTCCTCTCCAGGGAAAGTTAGATAATATCACCCAACTAGAGCAATGGATGCCATCTGCATTCAAAGGTATAGAGGTTTTATGGACTTTGTGTCTTGTTTCTGTTGTTTTGAGATGAGAGTCCCATGTAGCCTAGGCTAGCCTGAAATTAGCTAGGTAACTGAATATGATCATTCTGCATCTACCAACCAAGTTCTAGGATTACAAAGTGTATCCTATAGCTACCTAATATAGCTATATGATACGATGTTCATAAGACATATTCAAAAGCAGCAAAAAAAGGAGAGACAGAAGGCAAGCACTATTTTAAGGAATTCTAGTTAATTGTTTAGTAATTATAATAACCACTCCCTAATGGAGTTATCATTAGTTCTCAGTCAAGCATGGTGATACATGCAAGTGATCCCAAGACTCTGGCCAAAATCAGGAAGATAATAAACTTGAGGCCAGCCCGGTCTATGTAGTAAGATCCTATCTCAAAACAGAAAACAAATAAAGACAGGGTTTGCAGAGCATAATTTACCAAGCATTTTAGCTGACCCCTGTGTCATACTGACCTTGTAAAATCTGATTTTCAACTGAGTCACACTCATATACTCAAGACTTTTGAAAATACAGGAAAAAAAAATAAACAAAAGTGATGCTCATGTGCAGATCCCACCTCAGTAGAATCCCCTTTCCTGAGATCTGGACTAACATTCATGAATGGTGTAGGACCTCACACATGGGTGGAAAGGAGCCTCACTGAAAGGCAGTGTTCCCTCAGAGTTAAAACTGTCCTCTCATCCTTTTGCCTATGTCATTAGTGTCTGTGACTGCTGTCACTCAAAGAGTGCACCCTAACATTACATTTCTGACTTGGAAACAAACAAACAAATGAAAACCACTATTATTCTGGTTTGAATGCTCCTTCTAAAACTCATGCTGAAAGTATAATTGCCATGGGATAGCATCAAAATCTGGACCCTTAAAGAAGCCATTAGAGGGTACTGATGCTATTATCACTGGAGTTGGTTAGGTATTACAGAAATGGCTTGTCAATCAAGTTCATGTGCTTACTAGATACTGGTGCTATGCTCTTGGAATTTCCAGCTTCTAGCACTGTGAACCAAATAAATGTGCTTTTTTTTTTTTTTTTTTCCTGAGACAGGGTTTCTCTGTGTAGCTTTGCACCTTTCCTGGAACTCGCTTTGGAGACCAGGCTGGCCTCGAACTCATAGAGATCCACCTGCTTCTGCCTCCCGAGTGCTGGGATTAAAGGCGTGCGCCACCACCACCTGGTCTAAATGTGCTCTTAAAATAAAGTGTGTGTGAATGTCCATGTGTGTATGCTCATGTTATGCATGCACGTGGGGGCTGGAGGACAGCCTTGAGTGCCACAATCAGGAATACTGTCCATATCCTTTGAGATGGAGTCTCTCATTGGTTTGGAACTCACCACTTAGGCCAGACTAGCTCTCCTCCTATCTACATCCCCCATAAACATAGTTACAGGCATATGCCATTACGCCTAGCTTTTATGAAGGCACTAGGTCTCAAATTCAGGTCCTCATTCTTGCAAAGCAAGCACTGTATCAAGCTACCAAAGCAGCATCATTCACTACTAGGACTGTTCTTTAGAAATCACCTAGAAGTATCTATCTGCCTAGTTACTTGGACAACACAAAATAACAGACTAAGACATAGACCAATTTACCTGTGCTAAGCATTTCTATTAGCCTGCATTGGATGCACACTAGCCACCAGTTCAGGGGAAACCAGAATGTTCTCTGAGCAACCTGATGTCAGAGTCTGTGTTCCCATTCAGAGGACATATGACACCCAGGGAGTCTTACCTCAAAAAAGGATTCTGATTTTTGAATGCTCCTTGGGCATCTTCAAGAGCCCAAGAGTTAATGACTTAGTTTAAAAAAAAAAAAAAAAAAAAAAAAAAAAGTCCACTATCATAGAATAGAATATGGCAGAATGCTAGTTTCCTGAATATGAAGTCTTAATGCAAAATTTAGTATGAGAAATAGCCATTGCATCTGTAGTTTACATGTACGTGCATACATAAACAACACATACCCTGTGCCCCAGTCAGTTTACTAGATAACCTGCCCAGATTTATTTTATTTTGGCTGCAAATGAAGATATTCCTCTTCCAATTCAATAAAAAAGCACACCAGAGCTGTAAATACAGAGACGAATGTAAGAATTCAACCGTTTGATTGCATTAATTCAAAGAACTGATTAAAGCGTCTTGATACAATGGTAGAAATCGCTTTGATTTATTAAGCTACATCATCCATGAAATCTGCACAGAGTGGGGGAAAAAATTAAAGCTGTCACTTTAAAGAAATACACTCCACAATAAAGGGAATGAGGCGAAGGAACACCTAGGGTAATTTATAAACATATGCATAATCTGGAGAAACACTCTCACAACTGGTATTTCATTCCTGCAAGTCTGTGATCAGAGGTGATCTGGCTCTCCCTTCACTATAGCCTCCAGCTTTCAGCTCAGGAAGGAATGCTGTTAAGTTTTCTTCCTCCTCATCCCAGACCAGGTGTGTCTCAGACCTGTGTGTTAGAAGCCTGTCTCAGTCACTAAACCAACCTTTGGTTTCTTCATCACAGCATCCTGGTGCTCAACTACCTCCCTCTTGCCACAGGGCCAGGGTTGCTTGTGACAGCTTTCCAGAATTGAGTATGTGTATACAGAAGCAATCCTTGTCTAAGACATGCCAATTGGGTCATACACCAAAGAGACTCTAGTCGCTCCAAGTGTGGTACACTGGCCTTCTCTATTTGTACCACTTAGGAACTTGTTAGAAATGGGTAGGTTTGTCCCCATGCCCAGAGTGCTGAGCCCTCTGATTTTAACAACACATCTAGGTGACTTTTGTGAGTAGTGAACTCTGAGAAGCATTACCTTTGGTTTCAACGATGTTGTTCAGTTCTGGGAGCAATGGAACCAACCGTCCAGTACTAGGTAATCAGGATAGCAAGAAGCTGGTAGTCTTGGGTTACATGGTTACATGGCTCAAGGGACAAATGTGCTTTTGCTGCAAACCTAGCAACCAATTGCCCTGAAACCCAGGTAAAGGCAGACAGAATGAATCTCATCCACCACTCTGTCCTTTTACATGCCTACCTACACACACACACACACACACACACACACACACACACACACACACACCATGCACTCATACACACAAATAATATCAGTATTTTTTAAGAGAACAAGCCGAAAGTCATATAAAAAAAAAAAATGAGTGGCAGGGGGTCTGGAACGCTTCATTGGTTCTACTTACCTCTTACAAAGCTTTGCAAAACCCGATGGACAGAGAAGAAGACCAAGGTCTACCTTTTAAGCATCAAGAAGGTGACTGAGGTAGTTCAGATCAGAGTTGCTCATGACATATCCAGCTGGGTAATTCTTACAAGAGAGGGAACTATGCATTGTGAGGTATTCAGCAGCACTCTCGATTTAATTCACAAGACGATAGTATTACCATCTCCCCAATGATGAAATCTTTAAGGTCTCCAGATATTACCCACTATCCCCAGGGAGAGACTGTCACCTCACACGCACTCTATCCTGCATACATACATTCTATCATACGTGCATTGGCAGACTGGGATATGGCAGATTCAAATGTACATAAAACAAGACAGAACTGTATGTGGTAAGGGGAAACAGAATTGGTCTTTGTTACCAACAAGTTCACGGAAAAGGATAGATTGGTGATCCTATAGGAGAGACCTCTGGCAAGAGTATTTCTCTGTTTAAACAGTCTCTATGAATCCTGCTGAGGAGAAAGTAAATGGAGGCAGCAGCCTGTGAAGAAAGCAATGAGGAAGGAGGGTTTGGATTCTTTCCTACTACTCGTCTGCTCTAACACCACAGCGCATCTCCCCTGAGGTGACCATCCCAGGCCAGAGTTCAAGCTAAAACTAAGAGATGGCAGTGAAGCCCCTTGGGGTCTCCTCGTATCTGAGAGCTACAAACTCTGTCTTGCACATCCCAGGTCCCTGTGTTTACAAGGCACTCAGCATTTGCTGGCAAAAGGAAAACACAAGCAGGGTGTCCACCACACAAAATGGTCAGCATACAATGGTCTCCCCACAGTGAACAACAGTCCTAGCTCATGAAGACACTGAACTGTAGCAGGAATCTTAAAAGTCTTATTAATAAAAACCCAGAGCCAGGTATTAGGGTGAACACTGAAAGATCAGAGAGACAGAATAAGCCACAGCTTCCTCACCTCTCTAATTCCTCAGCTGATCTTGTTTCCTCAGACTGAAAGCCTCTGAGTCCTCACCCGAGTGGATCTCAGCTGAACTGCTGCTAAAAGCTCACAAAGCTTCTAGTTTCTGGTCCTCACACCTTATATACCTTTCTGCTTCCTGCCATTACTTCCTTGGATTAAAGGTGTGTGTCTTTTCCAAGCAAAGACATGAGATTTCAAGTGCTGGGATTAAAGGTGTATGCCACCACACCTGGCTCTGTTTCTAGTGTGGCCTTGAACTCACAGAGATCCACAGGGATCCCTGCCTCCCAAGTGATAGGATTAAAGGCGTGTGTTGCCACTGCCTAACCTATGTTTAATATAGTGGCTGTTCTGTTCTCTGACCTCCCAGATAAGTTTACTGGGGTGCTCAACATACACTGAACCTTTCATTTTCTGTTAATGCTGTTCTCCACTTAGTAAAACAGGAGAAGCCACCGCCCAACTACTTCAAAAGAAAAAAGCTATTGCCAGTGCAACTTTTTTTTTTTTTTTTTTTTTTTTTGGTAGCCTGTGCCTCACTTTGGGTCAACAAAGGCAAAGTCCCCTTAACTAAACTTGAGTTATCAACCAAGGATACAATTACTCATCAATCTATATAATCAAAGGTCTACTTAAGCAAATGCAGATGGTAGCTTTTTTTGTGAGTAGTTTGCTTTTTCTAAATGTAGCTGAACACTGACAAGAAGGCCAAAGTAAATGACATCATGTGTCTTCAATAATAACCTTAAAGGAAGACATATTTGTTTCTCCAAAGAAGTAGGTCAGTCATAAGACCCTACTAAGCCAGCATTCAAACAGCTGTTCTATGCACAGAATAACATTCCTTTAATTTACTGTGTTTGCTTTGTGGAGCCCATTTTTGTTTTCCCATTTGGAAGAACTAAATGCCTCTGATGAATCAGTCACCGGTATGCAGGTTGCTCTCACAGGCAGCCCTCTGCTGCTTTATAATCATGGCCGATCCTATTTCAGGAAGAAAATGACAAACTTACAGCCGCCAATGTGGGATTTATGGGGTTCTTTGTGGCAGGCATTACTGCAAACAGGGCTGAGGAAAAAGGTGTGATGTATTGGGAGGAAGAAACCCCCATAAATACAAGGACAGGCCTTGATTTCCATCTGAGCTCTCTGATCCCAGTACCAAAATCCAACGGGCTCTCAGCATTTTGGTATTTGAGGATATATGAGGCAATCAAGGGTGTTGAGTGCTAATTAGGTGGACACCCTCAACAGGAACATTATGCCCAGTCACAGCTCTTCTGAACGCCCTGGTCAACACTTTAATAGAGCTGTGACTTTACTAAGGTACAAGGTCAAGAAGAGTTGCATTCAAGAGGAATTGCATTTTGCTGGAAACTGCCCAGTAGCTAGCCTACTGTCAACTAAACAGAAGTTTTGTCTATACTATCATGGACACTGAGAGAAACTCAAAATTTCATTTCCAAGGGTCAAATTACTACAGAGGGGTGGGGGCTGCTTTTGCTGACTAGACCACTTTTCTGGATCTTGTCCATGGTAGTTTAGGAACTAAGTGGGCACAACTTTTGAAGGACATTCTGAATATTCAGCAGACAACTAGGAGTCCAGGCAAAATGAACTTTTGGAGTGACTCTAGGGCCTAGAAGATGGCTTGGTCTGTAATGTGCTTAACAAGCAAGCATTAGGACCTGAGTTTGAAATCCAGCACCTACCTATAAGCCTGGCATAGCATCACTGGCCTATAATCCTAGGGCTGGAGAGCTGTAGACAGGAGGACCCCTAGAGCCCACTGTCCAGCCAGTCTAGATAAACTGCTGAGCTCCAGGTTTATTAAGCGATGGTGTCTCAAAATATGCAGTGAAGAGTGATTGGAAAGACACCTGACATTGACCTCTGGCTTCCACACACATTTGCACCTTTTGCCACACACACACTCAGAGAGAGAGAGAGAGAGAACATAGACAATCACTTCATTCACTTGCAGTGGTTCCGGAAAGGCTCAGGGAAGTTCAAAGAAAAGACATCGGGGCTTGTTTCCAGGGGGCATTCCATAATCTTGGCCAGTGAGCTCCTTCGTCATGGAATACCCACTAGCAACACAGGGTCACACTTTCTGATGAGCATGGAGAATGTGTGAGACTTCTCCTCCAAGGGTTTGCTCTATCATTGATCCTCAGGAAGGTGGGTAGGTCAGCTGTCTCCAAAACTTTGGCTTTGTCAAGAAAAAAGCTTCACATTTTCCTACCACATTATAAGCTATGAAGAAATCACATCTTAGTGAATCACCTTGAGACCTTGAAGCTTTCTGGATCCCTGTGCATCACAGGATTCCCAAATGGGACAAAGTGTGACAATATGTGTGTGCCTGTGTGAAATTCAAGTTCCTAATCCTATTAACGGAGTTTTCCATTAATTCTTCCTCTGCAGTCCATTTCAGATACATCAACAATCTCAGCGCTCAGACCTCTCTGCCTCTCCCATGATTGCAATTTAGTGACACTAAGTGATAAGAAATTCAACAGAATTGACTTCCATTTTCCATGTTTTGAGAAGAGAAGGAGACAGTGTTAACTCCAAAGACTTCATTCTGAAACACAGATCTGATCCTGCCTATGTTCTGTTTGAATCACTGTGGCTCCCCTGCTACAAATGGGCCGAGATGGCAACTCTTTCATAATGGATGGCAAATCCTTCTTACCTGCATTTTCAGTCTTTTACCCAGTGGTGCTCCCACACTCCTCATTCCTACCTCCCATTTCCCTTACATGCCTTGTTCGTTCAAGTCTCTGTGCCCTTGAAAGGCTTCACCCTTTTTCTGGATAAAGGTCCCTCTTTATCTGCCACTCGAATATCACATGTGCATTGGTACAAGTTAGAGTTCTCAGTTAATACTGGATGGATGGGTTCCTCCTCCTCACTGAAGTCATCATTTCTCCCCAGTTAGAACTCACATCTCTTCTATACCTACAATGTGCTGCTCCGCTGGGATTGTCCCTTTAGAACCCAATGACTCCTCAGAGCCACATCTTACTCATTTTTCTAAGCTCAGTGCCTACCACTGTACCCACACAAAGTGGATTTCCATAATCTCTGCTTCAATGGTTTCCTATCGCCTTCCTTCTCTACCGAGGTTTCATGGTTATTGTTTATCCACTGCCACTCAAGTATGTTAAAAATACAAGGGCACAGTCATTCTAGCTGTCCAACTTCTCAGAGGTGACATGCAGTCAATCACAGAAACATGTTATACTGAGAGTTAAGGCAACAACAAAGTTCAATGTTCTTCAACAACCAAAGGATCCCCACTAAGATCCAGGGACAAGTCTTCTGGGCCACATGCAACAAACCCATTTTCTTTATCATCCTGTAAATACAGCATCCATCCAGGCATTGACTAGAGACACTACCTGGAAAGGGTCTTGCAAATGGAGACTAAATCTACAATAACAACCCACCCTTCCCAATCTCTAATCACTGAGTGGCACCTTGGTCCAGGGCTCTGCCCTACATGTTTCCACTCCTCCCTTCCTTCTGGGTCCCTTAGCTCTGACCGCACTGCTAGTCCCCCAGGCCCACCTTTGTAGGAGCAGTTAAGGAAACTCTGACATGTCCTACTTCAAAGAACACATTTATGGATAACTGAATATTTATGCAACCTAACTTTAGCTGGGAGTTTGCTAATGACCATTCTCCAAAAACATTTTATAGAGCATATGTAGAAGCCATTAATTTTTATTTCTTAAAGGAAAGAGTATTTTAGGCAAAACAAAACAAAAACAAAAAAAACAAAACAAAACAAACATTTTCTCTCATTTATTTTCAAATCGACAGAATGTATTCCTAGCCAGGGAGGGCACAAAGTGGTGAGATACACTTTTACAAACCTCAGGTTTAACCCATGAAACTGCTACTAGAAGAGTCAAGTTTGGGTTGATTATCATGGGTCCATATACTAGAGAGGCAACACAAACTTAGCATGGACGTGTGAAAAGAAAAAAGAAAAAAAAAATCCACATTAGTTCTACTTTTCCTAAAAATATGCAGGAAGGATCCTTCTCTAGGGTGTAGCACGGCCCGAAGCAACACAACTTATGGCCAGCTGAACCAGTTCTGTGCTGATGCCTTTAGTACGTCCAGCCAATGAAAATTTCACCATCAACAAAGAGAATTTTCAAAACCTCTACTGCTTCAAATACTTCATTCTCTAAGACATTCAAGGAGACATGTTTTCAGTTAGCTGAAATTCTTCAAGCTATTGACGTCACAGGGCTTGATTTATGAGGAGCAGTACCACTCTACCTCAGTCTTGAAGAAGTGCTGGCAGGCCTCTTAGAGCACTCTTTTGTCAAATGGGCCCACTGAAGTCGCTTCTCTTACCTCTCGGGTCGATCGTTGGTTACACAAGGGAACTAGACAGTTGGCACAAACAGCAGCAGCTTTTCTCTGGAACCTGGTGAAGAAACTGATGACTCCCAAGTTGTGTGGAAGAGCTAGAGTCCCTCCTCCATGGGGTGTCCCTCTGCGGTGTGCCCCTCTGAGGAGCATGCTAGATTATTCTGCAAGTGCACAGGAGGGCATGGAAGACATGTGACTTCTAGGTGCCTCTAACATGGTGGATGCTGCCAGTGGATTTGAGCAGGCTCACCCACCTCCTCCAACCCTACAAAGTTTTCTCATTCATGCAAAAGACTCGCCACTGCTAATCCATATACACACTTTTACCCAAAAGCACTCAACATGAGTGATACACTTTGGGAATGTGGCCAGCATGGCCAGTTTTCCTGGAAGCACTCTCCATCCCTTCCTGCATGGTCTTACTCATTTTGCACAGGGCATTACTGAAGGAAGCCATGCTACTGCTATCATGCTTGGGGTCTGGAGGAGGGCATTCTGGGAGCCCTTGTCCACAACCCTTTGGAAGCAGGGTACTCACATACCATCTTGTGCCTTTTGAAGGGCCACCAAGAATCACCTTGGCCTTTCCTTAGCTGACCACTGGATTCCTTCAGGAGACTGAAGAGGCCCAATTCAGTCTGCCACTAAGAGCTACTTCCTCTCCCTCCCTAAAACGGCCTTCTAGGGCAGTTTCCACACAGCAGAAATCTGACTCCCTCTACCTCATGTTCTCCAAGCTGTCCAGCATTTAGCTCAGACACAGGCCCTGAGCACAGCGGGTTTGATCTATGGTGGTCCCTGAACCTGCTGCTTATCTCAGGCTGAGGTGTTCGAGGAAACGTTAGAAGGAATGAGGCAAGGAAGGATTCAAATATCCTGCCGTTGATGTTGAATAAATAGCTGCTCATTTCAAAGCCTCAGACTTGCAGAGAAAACACCTCCGGGCTATAGAACATGGGGAGGGAACAGGCAACACCGTCCAGGATATATGCGTTCCATTTGATTTATTTAAGTAGAAAGAGACATAAGTGCATTTGGAAGAATCGCTCCAGCTTCTGCGCTTATCACTATCCTCCATCTTGCCTCCATTACAGCCCTGACAGAATAATTAATCTCAGTCAATCAATCATGGAACAACAACAACAACAACATCAAAAAAAAAAAACCCACACAGGTGACCTCGACATACCATCTAAGCCAAAGAGAACTAGTCACAACAGCAGTCGGCAGATTCCCTTGGAAAGGAAAATTAAGCCTGCTATGTGTGGCTTGGGGCAACCTAAGCCGTAAATCTCTCTTTTCTGATCTCTTCATAGAGATGAAAGAGCAGAGCCGCTCCGGGTTACATACAACAATTATGTGTGCACCAAACTCAGGGAATCAGCTTGCAGACAGGCCTAATCATTCCCAATTAACCGCGTCAGCTGACATCCTGCTAAGCAACCCCCGTGCCACTGAAAGGCCCGCTCTCCCTTCAGGCAGCTGATCCCTCCACATCACAGCCTATGTGTTTTGGAAGGTCTATTAATGTTTGTTGACAATTCCAAATAGAGGTCACCTGTTGTCATGGTGCAAAATACCCTCTTTCCCCCTTCTGAATGAAGGCACGGAGAGCAGCTTTGTTAGAGTCGCTTCAATGCGCTTCTATATTGCCACCAACATTCAGATCGGAGGAAAGGAGATTTAGGGTCCCCCTGATTCTTCAATGGCAGTTCCCACCTGCTACCACCCACCCATCAGGGGGGCTAAAAGCATCTCCTCCTTTAAAACTTGACAGAAGGCGTTTAGGCCTTAGGCCTCTGTGAGGTGTCCAGTCGTGGGCAGCTGAATAGAAACATGCATGTTGACCGACATTGCCGGAAATGGAAATCTTGAAAGAGGAGTTTGCCACCCCCTGCCTGCAAAGAGGCCCTTTCCCACTTAAATTATTCCCATTCAGCCTCTGCACCAGGGATTTTTGTTGTTCATTTGTGCAGGCCTTCGCTGCCGTGCATTCTTGCTCAGATTAAAAATGGTGGCACTTTAGAAACAAATCCACATGGAGGTTGAAGGGGAAAAAGTCCAGTTATTTAATTCAACTGAATCAAAATGTAGTTATTGAATTCACCTTAATGCCTGTCATCTGCACCAAGGAACAAGAAACACACAGATAAACCGACATAGTTGAATTGTGTTTGGATCTAGATTCCTTGTCTGCTCTGGGCTCCCAAGAGTCTCAACACTATAGCACTTTGCCGGGGGTGAGGTTGACAGTGAAGCTCCCTCCCCTCCTTTGATGTGGCTGCCCAGAAAGAACTGAAAATCAGGGCTGGGAGCTGTGATAAGCACCACCTGAGTTCTTACCGTTCCCGTGTTTACAAGGAAGAAGGCTACAGCACTCGGACCTCTTGGCTGTGGGTCACAAAGAAGAGAGAGGAACTAGACAAAGGTTGGAACAAGCTCTATTGCCCTCCCTTCCGGTCTGCCCTCCCTTTCAGTATGCCCTCCCTTCCCTTCTCTAGTCATCCCAGAGCATCTTGGACTTAGAAGGTTTTCAAACTGTGTACCAGAGCATCTTGGGTCCAGAAGGGACATTCACAGAAACAATGTTGAGACATTGAAGTTAAAATAACTTCACATTCTAGCTCACGATGGCCCTACCTGGCCCTATCTGAACATCGGATAACATTATGCTCTTTTTGATTGTATTATACCACTTGAAATTTGGTGATTTTGAAAGGCAAGTTCTTCAAGATGGTCAACACATATGTGAAATGAGGCCAGTGCTATCTAATTTGATTCCAAGGTTTGAGAAGTTGTACAGTGCCCTAATAGCCACACACTTGCTAGTGTGGTTAAGAATAAATAAAAAAATATCCATCCTTTCAACTTTTAATTTGTTTTTCAAATGGCTATAAAATTGTTAGGATGACTTAACTTCTTTGGATCTAATTAATTAATAAATGGAATTGTAGGTATATTGTGCAGAATAAAAATATCAGAGACACCAACGGTGCTAGGATAGGAAAAAGTCTGGGGATCATCATCTACTCTGGGGTTTGAACCCTTCCTACATTTATTTCTTCTTTGAAATTGGTTCAGGATTCTGGCCTGGGAGCCTGTGGAAGCTTGCTATAATTACAAAGCATTCATTTCTAGGCACTCATCTTCCCTAGTGAAGCTGGAAGACAACTTAAAATGAACACACAAATTTATACAAGGCCCCAAACTGTGTGCTAAACATCTCCCATCTTCTCAGTTGTACACAAGCTTGGGAAGCATTATTCCAGCAGGCACACTTGAGCTGCCAAAGTCAAACCCGTTCCCTCATCTGGGAAGCAGAGGCCCCCATGACAGGGAACAGGCCAACCCCGGGCCAACTTCAGTCAAGCCAAAAGGAAATCAAGACCCATCACCTCGTGGGCTGCAATATTGCCATCACCACCACAGGAAGGGGCTAATAAAGATCCATTTCTTTGGGTGGTGTTTTTCTCCCCGACACCTCATTACTCCTGGACTCTAGCCAGTCCTGAACTAAGTCTCTTGGAGTAGAGGACAGAAACAAATTGCCGGGCTTTTCAAGAAACAAAATGAACAGCAAATAAATTTTCTGAAACTACACAGTACTATCGCAGCCCCAGCCAGGAGAGGAAGCATTCTCGTTTCAACCTGTGATCAGAAGCAAACACAAGACTCATTAGATGCATCAGCCCCTCTGCCGGCAATGCTTTGTCGTTTCCATGACCTCTGACTCTCTGCCCAGGAAATGAAAGCAGAAGCTGGCAGATAACTCGATGGAAAAACCAGTGAGCTCATAGCAAGCCAGACAGGGTGCAATAACACCTGGGAGTCAAACCACCCCCTCCACCTCCCCACCCCACCCCCTGTCCCTGGTGGGGTCCTGCTTGCTGCCAAAACCTGCTGCTACTTCAGTTGCCATTAACCACTCCTAATGCTACAATGAATCAGCCTAGGTACCTGGGAAGTAGGAAAATGACACCCTCATTTTCTTGCAAATGTAGATTGTGATTCCCAGGATGGAAATAAGAAAAATTGAATGCCTTTCTCTGGGCTGCTAAAGATGAAGGCAGCTTTCAAGTTTTCTGGTGATGAGCCTTCTTCCCAGGACAAAATGGTTGCCTGACTTATCCCATAGTCACTCAGAAGACGGAAGATCTGCCCTATCAGACCTCTTGGCAGGTCTGTCCCCACACTAGCAGACTGAAATAACATTTAGCAAGCCAAGTCTGCAGAACAAGGCATTGTGTTCCCAGAACTGACTGCTTGATTTGATCTTCTTAACAGCTCGGCAAGGTGTGGGGATAATCCCCATTTTACTGATGAGGAAACGGAAGCTGGACATGCTTGGGAAGCTTCCCAGCTGGTTGACGTGGGGGTCAGGATGGAAATCCAAAAGACTCCAGCCTTTCCTTCTGCTTCCATACTGTTCAGCGGGACTTCATAAGGAAAGGTACAACAGGCCCCCTTATAAGTTCTCTGTCTCTATGAGAATTTAGAGAACTTTTAAAGAAGAAAAAGAGGCAGAGTGGGGGAAAAGGCTTGTTTAGTAGTATATATAAGGCTCTGAGCTCAATCTAGCATAACACAAGTTAAAAGTAAAACAAAACATAAACCATTCTTCTTTAAACAAGGTTTCTCAGTGTATCCCTGGCTGCCCTAGAACTCACTATGTAGACTGTGGCCTCAATTTTATAAAGATCCTCTTCCCTGGCTTCTATATTGCAGGGATTATAGGAATGAACCACCCCTCCTAGCAGGAAGATGTTTCTGATTCAAGAGTCATTAGGCTCATGGGAGAATTGTCTTATGTTGACTAAGCAAGAGTTCTACTCAAGCACATACTGTTATCTGCTAGAACAAGTATCATTAAACACACAAATCTACAGTCTCTGCCATACAGATAGTGTCTGTTCTGACTTAGCTATGATGAGTCTGGCCCCCATGGCTTCATGGTTTGAAATTTAACCCCCATTATGAGGTATCAAGAGTATAAAAGCAATCTGATCCTAGTGTTTCAGAAGTGGGCCTTTGGAGATTGGCTAGGGTTAGATTAAGTCATTATGGAGTCCCCATGACGGTGGTCTTAGAAGACAGACACTAGAACACATGTGCATACATGCTGACTTATTCCACATCTCTTATCACACTACCCAGTGCCCCCGAGGCACTCACATCCTTGATCCCCGAGAACCATGAGTTAAACCAACCTCTGGACTAAATAAAGTACTGTTCCCTCTAATACTCTTTTACAGTGACGCAGAAGGGATTGATCCTGCCCTCCCAACTGTAGTATTATCACACAGTGTGAACTTAGTTCCAGCCTTTTCTAGTCACCTTCATGGATTGGACAAGCAAGAAAGAAGGAACACTCACTCAAACAAGTATGGACAACAAGAAAGACAAACACGGCATCTTGTTTATCAATAAACAAACGCTGAATCCAAGTGAACCAAATCAGTATCCTGAAGGACTTAAAACCTACTACACGGTAACTCAATATAACATTATATGAATGACTGTAGAGACAAAGGGGGACCAATGGGGCGTGAACCCCATTTAGTGACCTGAAACTCAATGCAAAGAGTACAAACTGAATCTTCCAATCCAAAAGACAGGTACACAGCATCCTTAACTCACCTCTAGATATTGGCTAGAGTGAAAGTCCTATAACATACCCTCAGGGCTTAGCATCCCACTGAGCACAGAGTGAGGGCCCAAAAAGTGTTCATTGAGATAACACATGGGACCTTGGTAGCTTCTGACTGCTGTCTAGCTTGGTGGTTTAAGGAGGTGATGAAGTGCCTATTATGGATTATGAACCTGTATGTTGTTCTAAACTGCAAAATCTCTAGGACCTCTGGGCAGAGGACAGCCTTGGTTCATGGCACCCAGGAGGACTAGCACATTTCCTACCCATGTGTCGCCACAGTGGAGTTAGCAATGGTGGAGGAAGTTTCAACGTACACATTGTTTGCATGTTATATGCATACTCCTTTGACCAAAGGACAAAAATGCACTGTTGCTCCAACTACATGTGACTCATCTGCCTGTTTTCTCTCATGCTGGTACAACCCTTGTGGTTTGGGTTAATCTGCTAGTTTCTTGGAGCCCTCCCAGCTAAACAGAAAACTCATGCCATCCAGGGCCTTCATCTCCTATATGGCTGTGAGTGGCACATTGAGGAAAAAAATAAAAAATAAACAAAGTGTCCAAAATGCCTCTATTAACATTCTATACCTCAGGCTAAATGTTAGTGCCTTTGGATCAGATTCAGCTTAGAATTCCCAAAATAAAAAAATAAAAAAAATCTCCCACCAGCTAATGGCTATAACTAAGAAGTTTCATTTCATCAAATGCATCATTATCAGGGGTTATTTTTAACAGATGAACAGTGGAATAATAAAAACTACATAAAAGCTGAGCTTAAATGGGAGGTTCTAGAAGGTTGGTGGTGAAGTGCACTTTAATACAAGGTCATATTAAACAGAAGCCTTTGATATTAGCTCAACCCAAAGAGACTCCATACTCCTGGCAGTCCAACAGCAGCAGAGCAGCCTTTATTGTTGAATTCTTTATTTTTCAAACATGTGTTTTGAGCAAGTGTGTGCTTAGGAAATTAATTGGAAACATAGCATCCATTCTTACCAGATCTGTTTCAGAAGATCTGAGGGATGTCTGGGTTTAAAAGAAAAAAAAAATGGGCCCAACATTTTAACAGTGGGGGAGGGAAGAAGTCACAGGAACATTCACATCTCCATGGCATAATCTGCCAAGGACTGACAGGGATTCACCGAGACTGAGAGATGATATCAGAGGATGTTTTCTTACAGCTCATCAAGATCGGTTTTATTCCTAACAACATTTGTCCATAGCTTTGTGTTCTGGGCAATGTTTTCATACAGCCATCTGGCTGCCCCTCAGAACTTCTTCATGAGAAACACAAAGTATTATGGTCCACACATTCAGATACAAAGGTAAAGCAGCTCACCTAACATCTCTAAGTGGCAATCAAGAAAGATCTCACAGGACCTCCAGCTCCTTCCATTCAAATCACTCCAGGGGAAAAACTTCAGGTCTAGCCTCACTGGAAAGTTTAGTCATGAACTCATCTAAACTCCAAAGCAGACCTTGGAGTGTAGAAGAAATTTCAAAGTTCTCTACATACCAATACGTCATCAGCCACACTGTGTGAGCCATACCAAAATTCAAGGAATAGCTCATTTTTAATTGAAAAGATACACCGGCAATACCCTGAGAAAAGCTAGCCAATCCATTATCTCACAGTTGATTGCATTAAGGCACCACAAAGGTGCTTCTGCAGACTCCTAAAAGAGCATTTTCTGCACTGCTTTGGTGCCGTGCCGCTGCCAAGCCCGAAAAGTTCTGATTCAGCATTTACAGCCCATCTCTTATGACAACTTGCCAATATGTAGATGAGCCCCAAGAATTAACAGGATTCAGAAAGTGCGTATCATTCAATTTCAGCCAATTAAACGAACACCATCTATCATTAAGTCCCTTTCATTTGGGTCATTAGTACACATGCAGGGAGACTGCAGAGGAGACACCAAGCAGGAATACTAAAGAGTTGGGGGAATAAATTCACCCTCTTAAAGAATGACCGTCAGGGGAGATTGCTGAGTGAGGCATGGAGTACCCCTCTCTACCTGTCCTGGTTGGCGTTCTGTCACTGTGGTAGAGACCATGATCGAGAGTAACATGGGGAGGAAAGGATTTATTTCAGCTGACATGTTACAGTTTACCTATGGTTGAAGCAAGTCAGGACAGAATTCCAGCAAGGTAGGAATTGAAGCAGAGACCATGGGATGATGGTGCTTACTGGCTTGTTCCAGGGCTCACATTCAGCTGCCTGTCTCTCACCTGACTAGGAATGGTATTTCCCTAGGATGCCCAGGGGCTGACAACCAAGATTAGCCATGACACTGTCCAACTGCAGTTATAAGCCAGGTTCAAGATCCCAGCATGCTTTCACCCATCTCCTATAGCTTTCCCCAAGATCCTGGCATACTCTCACCCATCTCCTATAGCTTTCCCCAAGATCTTCTTTTCCTTTCACATTTTCCTAGACTTTCAAAATAGTATAGTCTCATGGAAACCATAGACCAAGACATAAGATGGAGCCTTGTGCCAATGGGATGGCTGTCTTGCTGGATACATTTGCCCTCTTCTTCTTAAGTGGGAATTCGGCAACATCTACTCAATGAACCAAGAAACAAGACTTAGTGCTTGTGCCCTTATTATAACTGACAGAGTATTAGGAAAATGTAAGTTGGCCATTCTTCCAACTGGACACTTATTTAGACCTCCTCTGCGCCCATATGCATTTTCATTCATTGACTCTCACCTGGGCACTTGAAATCTGCTCAATTCACCCTCTCCCTAAAGTGGCTAAGTTGGAGCATCCCATCTGAACTTAAATAAGTGATAACTTTTCCCTTGGATTCTAGATGGGTTTTTTTTCCCTCTTAAAAGTGGGTCAAAGAGCACCAAGTTAATTTTGCCAGTCAACTAGGTGAAATGTCTGTGGAAACTCCAGATAATCTGCATTGCAAATATCTCATTAATCACCCTACAATCCATTGGAAATAGAATCATTGTTTTTTACGAAAGGGCCATAGCGGGGGACAAAAGATAATACCGGCCTGCTGTGGCCTTTGTTCCCTGGCAACAAATTACTGTAGCAATAACAATTCTGTATTTTAAAGAATTCATGCCATTTGAGTGGATGTTAAGTGTGATGCATACAACTGAGGTAACAGCAAGTTTGCTTTATGAAGAAAGCTTCTACTTCTATTTCCCTGAGACAGTCTACAAGAGAAACGAAATGGAATCCCTGCCTAGACATTTGTGGAGGTTTTCCAAGTTGTCATTTGGTTCCTTTAAATCCAAACAGAATCTAAGCCAGTTCTACTGAGTGACTGAAAGAAGAGGGAGCCTTGTGGCCCCCACCAACTTAGCTCTCCATTGACTTGAACTTTTCAAGTTCAATTTCCACTGCACTTGACACCCTGCTTCACTGTTTTCAGGGATGACTCCATCTACCTGCCCTTCTCAGGCCACCAGATTCTCCCGCACAGGCCCTGGCTTGACAAGTTTTAGTTCAGAAAGGTTTGCTATTTGCTTTCTTTCTTTCTTTTCTTTCTTTTTTTTTTTTTTCAGACTTCTTGGTTGCTTTAATCAATAAAGAACCCACATGGCTCTCTTTCAGAAATCTCTCCCCCCTTACCCCCCTAGCATATCAAACATGGTTCCAAGGACCCAGTCTACAGTGTGCCAGCTTTAATATACATTTGACAGAGAAAAGAGATCTGGGAATCAAGTTTTTTTTCCATGGGACGAGATAGAACACAACATGAACAATGTGCATTCCCAATGCTTCATGGGCAGCCCCGATAATACTGATCCCACTGTAATTTCAATTGTCATTCACTAGTGCCTACTAAGCACCAAGCACCAGTATGAAGCGTTTGATTTAGAGTGATCCTGTAGTTCTCAAAACAAGGGTTTGAGGCGAGGATTGGCAGATCTACTTTGTATTTGGTAAAAGTGCAGAGATCTGTGCCCTGCTCCACTCTCCACCCCTCATATCCAATGTATGGCATACAAGTTTCTGTATAGAGGGTTAAGATTTCATTTCTACTATCCTAAGGCACAGATGTATCAAATGTGACAAAGCACTTCCCATCACCATATAGGAGACCTATTCCTTCACCAAGGACAAAAATCAGCGAGAGAGGCTAGGAAGTCAAGTCTTCAGTGAAGATGGTTTGTTTAGTCCTATGACTCTTGACATTCCTGGTTTTGAATGTGCCGGGAATTGAGCAAATGCTTCTAACTTAATTGGCTAGTTCCATCTGGAGCAAAGATTAAGAAGAACTCTCTATCTCTGGCCACTGGCCTGATCTCATGTCCTGGATCCTAGTAGAACAGGCACATACTCTGTTATTCCCCAGCATAAACATTCTTCAAGAAGGGACATTCAAGAGTGTCATCATATAAACTTACTCTCCCCCACTCAGATTTACAAGGCCACAAATAATACCTAAGGGGAAAAATACTGCATGTTTTCTCATTGTCATGAGCAACTTAGATGGGATGTTTGACAGTCGAGTTAACAAACATGGTTGTTGCCTTCAGGGGGTAACTTGGGTGTATTGAGGATGAGTCAGACACCTCAAAGCTAAATGAGATCCTGGGACTGAACATAAGGAAAGCTATCAACAAAGCCAGCGAGCACCCTGGGAACACAGTCTGAATGACTCAGCAAGCGTGAGCACGAGGCTTTACCAGCCTGGGAGAGGTCAGTAGTCCCTTGAAAAATATGTGCTGTGAAATTCTACAAAGAAGTAGAGGGAATCAGAGGCTGTGTTTCTGCTACAGGTGGGTGTCCAGGGACTCAGTTCCTTCTAGAAGAGAGTATGATTGCAACCAGCAGAGGTCAAAAGGGAACATGATGGGGGGGGGGGGACTTTATAATGACACTCTTAGGGCAACTCCAAAGGGAAGCTAATATTCTGACATGTTTTTATCTCCTGTCTTCTACCCCTGAACTCAGAGGAAGGAGATTCCATGGTAGGATGATAAGGCTAAATAGAGTTTTCTGGAAGATAATTCAATCAAAGATTCCAAGACACAGATTAATGACATAACAAGGCAGAGCCAAGAGTCTGTATCTTTACATATAGCCCTGTTGGTGAGGCCAAAGGCTGGGAAGAGCATGCCATTGTAAAGAAACAGAGGAAATGGGGGAGACATGAGAAGGAACTCCAGTGCATCGGCATCATCTGGGAACAGGTCTTTCTGGTACCTGGAATCCTTTTGAAAGTGGTCCTTAAATCCACACTTGCCTGTAGAGATTCCATTCAATGTTTCTACCAAAGCTTTGGACTTGCCTCTCCTCTCACAGAGGAGTCTTCTGAGCACTGAGTTATTGCTTTGAGGAGAATAGCGGGAATCTCAGCCATGGGTCAGGTTTTAATGTTTCCTGTTACCAGGTTTACTCTGGAACAAAACCAACAAAACTTTCATCCTAAACTGTATCCACAGAACAGCTGTCCCTCTCTTCAAAGCTCTCTCCTATCTGGGCTCTGCAGGAACTGAGGCTAAAGGCCCCAAGGCCCACAACAGTTCTCCATCAACACAGCACTGAGGATACCTGTGCTTTCTGAAGTTTAGGCATCTTAAGGACGCATATTAGTTCTACTCCTCTGTTCAATGAGCACACTGTGATGGCACACTTCATGGTCACCTTGGCTTTGCCAAAGACATTCTCTCTGCAGAAAGCTCATTAAACATAGTTTTCCAGGAACAGTGACTTCCTCTGATGCACTACCCTTAGCCAACTGTCAAGTACCAGGCCCTAATGGAGGCAAGTCACTATTTTCCTCACACCAAGTCAAGATCAGTCTCCATGAAACTACATCTACAGGCACTAACTGTACTGCCTGAAATCACAAAGAATAAATCTTCACACACTTCAGAGTGGCCTTTTAGTTATGTGAAGATCACTTTTTATGATCCCTGGGAGCAGTTTCTTTCTTGTTGACAAAATAGCCCTGGACTCTTGCAAAGCATCCACATATGTCTCCTAATCACCCCAGCCACCCTGCTCCCATATGCCTGTATATTTTTTCAAACTATCATTTACAAACCAGAAGTGCTCCAGATGATTACTCATGTAGTGCTCATTGGCCAGATACAGGACCTTAGGCAAAGGCTTCCACTCTATGACTCAATTTGCTCATATTCTCATTGCCTTACTTTCAGGTCTAGAGAGAAGACGAGACATGTCTGTTATTTCCCTACATTTTATCCCTTATGGGACCTTTTCCCACACTCTATTTGGGCAACCTAAGTTGCAGAAACATTGTTTTCAATCAGCCATCAACTCTATTCTCCACCAGTGCACAGCAGTCTTTATATTAAATAGAAAAGGAAATGGGGAGGGTGAGAACACACAGGCTGGTTTCAATGAAGTCTTCAATCAACAGCTCTTAAAAGTCTAAAGCCACGACCTGAAAATCTTCCATGCTGCTAGTCATTGTGCTCAACAGCCGAGCTGGCTTCTCCTGTGCACAGATCTAGTGAGCACCACTCAGGGGCTCATTTTGCCCACAAATGATGTTCCTAAAGAGCTTCCCATCTGCAGAAAAGAGCACACAGAGAGCTGGAACAAGGCTTTCCTCAGCAAGTGTCACTGGGCATTTCTCAAAGAAGAGACAAGGAATAAGTTCCCACTTGTATAAGAAGCTTTTCTGGGTACAGTTGTGCTGACAGCTGCAAGGCCAGGTTGTCACAGAGGGGGATATTGTTTTGGTCTTCTGGTAGACCAGACCTTTTGAAGGGAGCAAGCTGATCCCATGACATTTACTAAGTAGAGTTGGCCTTGAGCATGACTGGTAAGGGAGGAACTGTACCTCTGACCACAGCTCCCAGGACTTTGCAGGACCCCCTTGCCCAGCTGTCTGGCACTTTCTGGCACGGTTCTTGGCTTCTGGTAGCTCTCTTTCTTCCTCCTCTGGCATCAATCTTCTCTAAGACTGTTTTCTCCCCAAACAATGTTCTAGTCTAATGACTTGTTTCTTGCCCTAGGACTGAGTAAAAATGTCCCAGAGATTGTTTACCCTATTATAGTCATGTATTGTGCTTGCACAATAAAATACAATAAAAACACTGGTAGGAACGTTAAAGGCCCACAGCCTTTAAACCTTACCGAAGTGGCAATCTGTACCTTGAAGGCTTTGTGATTGCCTTTCCCATGCCAGTCCACTCAAGCCACAGTTGGGGCAGTCCTCAGCATGGTCTCTCTGGCCCACCATAATGTTTTCTCTAAGATGTACAGATTGTCAAGACTCACTGAAGGCTCTTTTGTGAACACCGGCTTCAGCTTCTAACCTGCTCCATGAGAGCTGTGGAGAGGTAGATAGGCCAGGCCCACTTCCTGTGTGTTCCCATTTCTCTGGGATTAGACAGCATCCCTCCTCATGTGATCACTATTACTCTTGCTAGAGGAGACACGTACATTTGTATCCGGATGCATGAGACCAGTGGTTCCTGGGTAGAGACAGGAAGGCCACAGTCAGACAGGCATAGTGAAAGAAGTGGTGTGGGAGAGCAAGGACAACAGATTATAACTTTGGGGCTAACTAGATAAATGAGGGGTACAGCAGTAGCTCCATCCCATAGACAACCTCCAGTTGTTGGACTTTACTACAGATCTGGAAAATGGTTTCACCTCTCTCTACAAGAGAGCATGGAGGGTAGCAGACAGTCAACAAATGCTGGTTTCCCCGTCCCTGTCTTCTCATCCTTTACAATGTTAAATCCACCAAGCTCTCAATTCCCATCATACTAGCAAAAGCACAAATGAGTTACCATGTTGGTTAATTTATTTTTAGATTTCTCTATTTTATATATAGGAGTGTTTTGCTTGTGTGTGTGTGTGTGTGTGTGTGTGTGTGTGTGTGTATTCACCGTGTGCATGCCTGGTACCTGCAGAAGTCAGAGGAGGACTTTGGATCCCCTGGAGTTACGGGAGTTACGGATGGTTGTAAAAGACTGTGTTGATGCGGGGACTTGAACCTGGGTCCTATTCAACAGCAACAAGTACTCTTAACTGCTGAACCACCTCTTCCGAGGTTTACCCCCTTATAGGTTAATTTTAATTGCCAACTTGAGACAGGATTGACAAAGATACAGGAGATGTGCAAAGCTGGGTCTGTGGGGGTGTTTCCAAAGAAGTCAAGATCACAAAGGCTCTGACCCAAAGAATGGATCAATGCCTTAATAAATTCTTGATATGATGGGACTCTGGGGTGCCTCCATGAGGCAAAGCCAAATGGAGTAAGTAGGTCATTGGGAGCCTGAAGGACTGTAGTTTTTCCTGGTTTCTTCTTGTATTCCATTCTCTCAGTTTTCTGGTCATGATGATTTGAAATGTTCTCTCTGTCATAGATTCCTTGATATAAAAGATTGATACATCTGAAACCTTGAACCAGAACAAGTATTTCCTTCCTTGAAGTTGTTTGTTCTACATATTTCGTCAGAGCAACACAAAAATCAACAGAGCAACACATATACTCAGCATTGAGGCTGAGAAAATAGGGATAATTTACAGATAACCAAGGCACTATTTACAATACTTGATAAATTATACTTAATTGGCTATTAAATCAAGAACTCAAGAATGCACTTGGCAAAATTTAGCTTCTTTTGGATTACCATAGTCAAATATTACTGAAACAAGTACAAATATTCAGATTTAGTTTCCAGTAATCTATAATTAAGAGCTCTTTTTCCTGGTTTTATTTTTGGTTTTGACCAATTCAAATAGATCTGTCTGCATCGGTTGAGAATTGTTGGCTTTGCCTTGAATATTTTCAAGCAATGGATTGGTTACAACAACCTCAAGTCCCTGCTTAGCTGACCTAACCAGCCATTTTCTGGGACTGGAAATGTTACTGTGTGATGTATACTGTCAAGATGACAGCAGTCACTAGCCAATGTATTTAGCATGGAGAGAAATTCTTTTCCAAACAGAAAGGTTACCACAAGGATATATATGAGGCCGGCATGTGTAAGGAATAGTTCAGCAACCTGGGACTCCACTTGGTTTGGGTGGTGCACACTCTTCTACTAATGTACACAGAAGCCTGAGATGCTTGCCTGGACATACTATCTACACATACACACCCTTCTCTGAGCAACTCACCAAGACACTCATGTTACTGTGAAGGTCTGGGTGACAAGTAGCCTCATTTGAACAAACTCTGTTTTTGTATTCCCTTGACTTCAAAGAGCTCCATAAGGAGAGTAAGGAGGAAGAAAGAAAGAAAGAAAAAAAGAAAGAAAGAAAGAAAGAAAGAAAGAAAGAAAGAAAGAAAGAAAGAAAGAGAGGGGGGAGGGAGAGAGAGAGAGAGAGAAAGGAAGGAAGGAAGGAAGGAAGGAAGGAAGGAAAGAAGGAAGGAAGGAAGGAAGGAAGGAAGGAAGGAAGGAAGGAAGGAAGGAAGGGAAAGAAAGAAAGAAAGAAAGAGAGAGAGAGAGAGAGAGAGAAAAGGAAGGAAGGAAGGAAGGAAGGAAGGAAGGAAGGAAGGAAAGGTCTTTGGGCATCTAAGCCTTCTGCCATGAAAATTAGACTCTTAGAAGATCAAACAGTACTAATCTGATGATGGTGGGCAAACTATCCTCTGTGTGAAGTGCATGGGAAAGAGATGCCTTAGCATCACTTGGCTATCTATACCTGTGTGCTACTTAAACCCCTCTTGGACTACAGAGAATTCCAGCAACTGATAATTTTAGGAGAGTCATGCCTAGGACAGCAGTGGACATCCCTTCTCCAAGTACTGTACAGTGCGCCTCGAAGCAGCCTCCAAGCAGCATGGGGCACCACACCATCCCCCACAACTTGTGGGGTTAAAGCTGCCCTTCCAGTGCAGTCACTTTTCATCCCTGCCCTTTGATCTCCCCGATTCTTGGTACACAACCCTTCATCACCTTTATTTTCTGCCATAATTGCATGTGAAAGATTTCCCTTTTGATAGACGCTGGATGCCAAGCTGGGACAGAAGAGAGTGTTGAAAAGTATCACGTGACCTGTCTGCTTCAGAAGGAGGCCCATACACCTGTGCAAGACAAACAATTTTTCAGAGATCTGACATATCTATCATCTGTCCACAGGATATGAGCTCTCAGTCTGCTTTATAGCAAGAGGCTATGAATGGCAAAATAGGCTGTGCTGAAAGAAATCGGGGCACGCAGCCCACTGTCTGGCAGGCCTCCCTGGGCCCACCTCAGGCCCTGTTAAGTAGAGATCCGCACACCACCCATCTCTGTGGTTCTGTTTCTGCTCTCTGTCACACTGCCATTCAGAGGCCATCACCTGCTGACAGGGCCACATGGTTCTCAATTATAGCCTGGGTCTCCATTCACACCTCATCACATTACCAGCCAGGAAGATCCGACATCAGACAGGTCTCTACATAATATTCCTGTCTCTGACAGAGATTATTGTCAGGGCCTGCCTGCTCCTGTCCCACTCACCCCCAAGGCTTCTCCCTCCTCCACCCCCCAGGTGTGGCTAGTCATATTTGCCTCCTCAGTCAGATAGCAGGTCTGTGTTCAAAGACCCCCCAAACAAAGCCCAGAGGCTGAATAAACTTAGGAGCTCAGTGACGGTGTTAGCTGGTATCCACCCTGGGTTTGTGCTGGCGACTCTTTCTTGCTAGGATGGCAGAGCCTTGGCCACCCTGTCGACAAGTACAGCAAGACCAGTGGCTGAAGTGACCGTGATAGCTTTAATCATGGCAGTGAAGGAATGTGGAGCACTTACTTGGAAGTGTGCCAGATACTGCTTCAAGAGCTAGGCAAGTATTAACTCAAAGAGACCTCACGTGAACTCCTATGGGGACAGGTAGCATGGGCAATCTTATTTCCCAGACCAGGTAATGAGACAAGGTCTTACAAGTCAAAACAGGACAGAACTGGTAGTGAGGGCCATAATTCTTTGTCCCTGTTTCTGTTTTTGCGTGTGTGTGTGTGTGTGTGTGTGTGTGTGTGTGTGTGTGTGTCCAGAAAGACAAAACGTTGCTGCTGGTTGTCTTTCTTAATTGCTGTTTATTTTGGAGACCAGGTCTCTCAGTGAACCTGGAGCTTGCTGATTTGGCCCAATGGCCTGGCCAGTGAGTCCCGGGGATTCTGCTGTCTTTGTCTCCCTGTACCTTTCTTTTTATGTGGGTGCTAGGAATATGACCCCAAGTCTTCATGCTTGTGACGCAAGTCTTTTTCTGACCGAGCCACCTCCCCATCCCAGGAGCCACCACTGTCATGCACCATGTGTTAAAGTCACAAGGAAAGTGACAACCCACGCCAACACACCATGTGCTGGCTGCTTGTCTCTTGTCTTACTTATTTTACCACTAAGGTTCAGAAAGATCCAAATCTGCAGCGCACCTTTAAGGCCTGAAGATATTACATAATTTGCGTGCTAAATAATGAAACCTGCATTTGAACTGAGGTTTCTGTGGCTCCAAAACCCATGCTCTTCCCACTTGTCCCCAAGACTGATGGCACCCTACAGGACAAGTATGAGGCCATAAGAACAAGTGGGTCTTTTTAGATCATTAACAGATTCCTATCTATGAGAAGGCAGGCTAGGGTTCTTCAAGAATGAGCATATGCTGGAGAGAAATGCTTCTTTTTTGCTCAAGAGTCCCTGACCACCCTTCAAATAACTTTGCATCCCTAGAAATAGTCCATTTGGTCAGGGTACCTTTTCAGTTCTACATGTTTTTGGATTTGGTTTTCAACAAAAAAAATCTTTAAAGAACTCTTGCGTCTTTGTTTATGGGAGTCTGCTCAAAGTGCGGATACTACATAGCATGATGGAGGAGTGTTCACTCTTTGATTTTCTAGAAAAGCTTAGACAGCATGGAGTCAGCTCTTTGTTACTTTGAGTGGGCCTTTGGGTTTGCTTCTTCTTTTCTCTGTCTCACTGGCATCTTCTTGTGGATCTGTCATTTGTGGACAACTTTAGAACTCTAACACCAAACATAGTTACCTGCAGGAAGATGCCCCACAGTCTTTGTTCCTTAAGCCTTTGGTAGAGTTCACTGGCCAATCCAACTGAGATCTGGATTACCCCCCCACCCCCCACCCCCCTGCCTTTGGGAAAAGATTCTAAACTCCATTTTGTGAAATGTCATGTGGTTACTGACTTTGTATATTTCCTTTTCACATGATCATTTGTATGTCTTTGAAGGAGTGTGTCCATTTCATCCAAGTTATCACACATTGGCATTGGTTATTCATGGCATTTTCCACTTTCATCCTCAGGGACGCTTCCCCCTTCATTCCCAATATCAGCACTCTGTGCCTCCTTCTGTATTTTCTTCATTAGTCCGAGAGGGGACTTTCTTCATCTTCTCAAAGGACCAGGTTCTGCTTCCATTGGCTTTTCTTGCTTGCCTCCCTTTATTCCCACTCACTCATGACTGTGTTTTTTCTCCCTAGTAACTTTGCAACTCTAATTATAAGCACATTCATTTACCTGAAGTTGTCACATCACTCAGAGTCTTTGTTCACTTCCTACATGACCCCCCTACACACACAGATTCACTTTGTGTAGTCTCTACCATTACATCTTCAGGTCCGTCAACCTCTCTTTCTGCTAGTGTTAACCTTGCAAACCCCACCAAGTGTAGTTTTCTATCCTGATGTCACAGGTTTCACCTCTAGAAGTCTCCTTTGTCTCTGAGTCCACAGATCCTTTCTATGCCTTCTCCTCTTCTCCCTCGTTTACCTTTACTTTCTAGCAAACTGTTTTCATATCTCATTACCAATTGTTCTCATCTGTGACTATGTCTACTGGTCAATTTTTAGCCCCATAATGGATATTTCTTATATTTCTTTGGACAACAGATATTGTGAATTTGACACTGCAAGTGGATTTTTTTTTTTTATTCATTTCAATGTTTTTGAAGGTGTTTTTTTTTTTTTTTCCTGAGACACAGGGTACTTGTAAACAGTTTGCTCCCCTGAAAGCTTGTCTTCAAGTTTTATTAGACAGGGAATGAGGGGGACTTGACTTTGCCCTCCTACTGAGGCAATGCCCTATGGACCCTGGTCTCTCCACTCCAGCTGCTAAGAAAAGCAGAGCTCCCAAGCTTGCTCCACCTGCTTCTTTCACAGGTTCCCCCAGCTTCCAGAAGCTTCTCACAGCATGCTCTATCATTAAGTTCTCTGCTGAGGACAAAGAGAGCCCCTTTTCAAGGTCTCTGAGGTTGCCCCCTCATGTAGCTGCCCCACACCACCAATTCTTCCTTCATCTCTGAGAGTCCTAACTACTTTGGCCCCCCAGTTTGTAACTCTGAAAAACTCTCTCAGTTTTTCAACTCAGTGAACTGGCATTCTGTTTGGGTATGCCATCCCACACTGTGGCCCAGGTAGATTTTCTAGACAACAGGCTGGGCAGCTGTGGGACTCACTGTTTATTCCCTCTGGGACCTGTCCTGTTTCTTCTCCCATACTTAACAACTATTTTTTTTTCCCTACTGTGTGGTTTCTAAACTGTGTAAGACAGGAGTGTGTTACTTGAGTCCATGCTATTATGTCATGGCTTGGAACAAGAATGCATCTCCCCCACCCACAGCACCTTCTTCTTGTAGAGATTTTCTTCCATGCCCTGAGGATCAGGGGAGACTTCTAGAAAGATGATGCACTGATTCCAGAACTCTTTGCTGGTAGTAGCAATGGGAATTCTTCCTCTGGACTCTTCTCCCTTGCTGACATGTATGGAGATGAAGACCAGAGCAGTGGGTATTAGAGAGGCTGTCCATAGCCATGATCCACACTCTGGAAGCAGGATTATGGAGGCCCCTTTTCCTTTTCCTTAGTGAAAGCCCCAAAGACAGCATCACCTAAAGGTGAAGCGAGGCAGGAGAGCCAGGCAACTTCTCCCACTCAACTACAGACTGCTCAGCAAAGGTATCCTTCAACTGCACGGAAAGTTAGATGAATTAGATGACATTCTGTTCAGATTCTGAGTCTTGGACACATTGATTAGGCTAGCCCATACTTTCCTGGACTCTTTGGTAAGGATAGTGTTCTTATGTAGGTAGCCCCAGTATCTACTGAGCTCTGGACATTAAGAAAACAAAATCTTCAATTTGGGTAAGGATCAATCCAACATGCTGTTTTAATTTTTGGATTTTCCTCTAGATATCCCCAGGAACAGATTACAGAAGATCACCTGCAAAATGACTGTCAACCAAGGGTAAGATCATAGAGGAACTTTCAACAAGTGTTATTTTGTTTTGTTTTGTTTTTCACTACAAAGTACCTGGAAATATGTGAGCACTTGGCTGTGTCTGTCCAGTGACAATGGGGGCACTACTTGTGCTCAGTAGATAAGAATGCAAAGTTAAATGTCTTCGAATGCATGGGCTGGCCTCATACTGGAAGCTCAGACCTTCCCCTGAAATGGCAGTATAGACTCCTTCTCCCATTGAACACCATTTGTTAGAGACTAGTAGTTCGACTCAACAAACTAGGATGCAGTATGGTTTGACCAACTTTTAAGCCCTGAGAACCTTGAACTCAGTTGAGCCTGGAACTCTCTTCCTTCTTCCTTCTTCCTCCTTCTTCTTCTTCCTTCTTCCTTCTTCTTCCTTCTTTCTTCTTCCTTCTTCCTCCTTCTTCTTCTTCCTTCTTCCTTCTTCTTCCTTCTTTCTTCTTCCTTCTTCTTCTTCTTCTTCCTTCTTCTTCCTTCTTCTTCTTCCTTCTTCTTCCTCCTTCTTCTTCCTCCTTCTTCTTCCTCCTTCTTCTTCCTTCCTTCTTCTTCCTTCTTCTTCTCCTTCTTCTCCTTCTTCTTCCTTCTTCTTGCTCCTCCTTTCTTTTTTCTTCTTCTTTCTTCTTCTCCTCCTTCTCCTTCTTTTAATTCTGGCATGATCAGACACCAGACGGCCTGGGAATTGAACCCAGGTCCTTAGGAGGATCAGTCAGTGCTCTTAACCACTGAGCCACCTCTCTCCTCTCTGGAACTCACTTTCTTTGGACAAGTATGACTCAAGAAAAACTTCTGGCTGTGAGCAGCCCTCCATCAAGATCCTGCCACAGAGATTAACCCAGTCTTTCTCCTATTTCTTCCCAGAAGACCACTGAGGTACATCCTTAAGAAAACAGCCTCATGTCCTTGTTACTCAGGAAGGCTGACATCCACCCTAGAGCTACCTTCTAGCTGCCCTAACAGATGATTAGGTATTAACAGAGCATCTAACCAGTGGATAGATGTGAGAAGAACTTCAAGAAGGAACAAAAGAAAAAGGCACAGTCATCTACAAAAGTCAACTCCATCTTAGGATGTTCTGAAGTCCATGGCTGAAAGAGCCCTTGGGGAGCTGCTCTCAGAGAACAGAGGTCAGAATGGATTCAGGCAGATACATCGTGGTTAAATGATTAATTATCTTAGGGACTAAACACAGTGAGGAAGAGTTAATCACAACAAGACCCAGATTTTAGTTTAAACAAATTTTATCAGTAACTGCTTTGATGTAGCCAACCACTTTAGAGCAACCATGGGCACAGCTGGAAGGAGTGACCCCCAGGAAAAGGAGTGTTTAGCAGTGCTTCTTAACACCCTGGAATAGAGGTCTCCTGAATCAGGTTCTCCTATTCCCACCTTGGTTTTGCTCTTCCCTCCCTTCCCTGTTATCCACAACTAATAAGTTATCCTGATGCCTTTCAACGACAGTTTGCTTCTCTTCTGTCACAGTTATTGAGTCTAAGGCACAAGCTTCTTGCATGTTTTAGAATGCCAAAGAAAATGACAAAGTAAGACTTCAATTTCAGAATGTGAAGCCAAAGTGTGAAAGAAGCATATGAAACTAGATAATTTTATGCTATTAGATATGATTCAATAAGATACACATAAGTTCCCACTTCCCTGTTCCTTCACAACTATTTGTTACAGTTTCTTAAGAAAACTTCTGTTGTATTTGAATTTTCCATCCAATTAAAGGTGATGAAATTTTCTTAGTAAAAATATACCAGGGTTCTCATGGAGAAACACAGAAACAGTAGTTTGTCAATCTACAATTTTCTCCTTTCTTGCTATCTTCATCCTCATACTGCCTAAGACTTCCACTTGGTATCAAATTCTGACCACCAAATATCACAACCAAAGCCCCACAAGTTCCAGAACAATGCTAACATTTGAGCAAAGTTGTTCAAAACAGTAGCAGCCAAGAAAGAGAAAACTGTCATCATTCAGCTCTGGGAGATGAAGCCATGGGGATTAGAACACACATGCTCACCCAGGACACATTTTCTGTGTCACCATTGAACATGGCTTCTAATCTAACATGGGCACCCAGGACAACCCAGATAGGATCCCAGTAACAGGGTGCATAACTCTTTAGCAAGGATTTTCTGGCTCTCCAGAGCATTTTGAGGTAGCTCAGGAAAGAGATGCGGGTTTTGGTGACAAATTATACAATTAAAAATGCTATAGCTAAAAGTCAGCAAATGTTCTGTGGAGAGATACAACAATGGGCCTGCCAGCTCAGTATTCTCTGTGTAATTCACAAGCAAGTGGGTCCTTTCTGCAAATAAGACTATCTCCAAAATTATCCACAAATAGGCACCTTTTCAAACTGCTTCCCATATTTTCTTTTCCTGCAATCTGTAATATTCATTCTAAAAATATAATACAGGGGGCTGGAGAGATAGATGGCTTAGTGGTTAAGAGTACTGGTTGCTCTTTCAGAGGATCCGGGTTTGATTTCCAACATGCACATGGTGACTGACAACCATCTATAACTCTAATCCTAGGGGATACAACACCCTCTCCCAACACCAGGTGTACACATGGTGCATAGACATAAATTCAGCCAAAACACCCATACACATAAAAAAGAAATATTTAAAAAATATGAAGCAAAAAGATACCAAGGAATCTACACAGAAAGTCAAAGAATGCATTTATCTGAATGTTCTAGAACACAGATCAACAAACTTTTCCTATAAAGAGACAGAGAATAAATATTCCCAGCTTTGTTTGCAAGCCCCATTTATTTTCTCTCTCTCTCTGTGTGTGTGTGTGTGTGTGTGTGTGTGTGTGTGTGTAAGTGTATGTGCACGTGCATTTTAAAAGTGTAAGATCCATTCCTGGCTCAAACATACAAAAACTAGGCACAAGCTACAGTTGGTCCCTGGGCTGTTGTTTACCAAACTTTACTTCAGAAGAACAGGAAGATGGGATGACCCTTCTGGATATAACTCACATTTACTCCAGTGTCGCAGATGTATCTCTGTTTGATGGGACTGAGAAAGATGTGCTGACATAGAAGTGATCCACTTCAGTGGATATTTGGACAAAGTGACTGTTTTCTAGTAAAATACATTGTTTATGCTTAGTCTCTTAGCTGCAAGCTCCTTTCATGACCCACAAGACATTCTCCACTTTTGAACTCTCACTGACACAACCATTTAATAAAAGAATAATTTAGATATTTGCATTAAGTGATTGCTCAAAAAGGTTCTAATCAAAGTTCTTTAAGAGTCTGAGAATGGACCTAGAAAACTCTAGCTACTTGCTTTAAGGAAGAAGTCTCAACTATATCCACTTACACCAGGACAAACACAGCAGGAGTAATTGCCACGCTACCTAAGGTCTCCCGGAAGTAAACTATCCTTATTTGTCTTGACCATTATGCTGCCATCACAGAAGGTAACATGGCGGCTTGCTAGTAAGACCATGTGTTCACGGGGCTTGTCTGCTGAAGAAGAGATGTGGATTTTCAGGCGTGACCCTAAGAAGGACCCAGCACATATGGATCCCAGGCGTTGAAGACTAGGATTCTAGAACTTATGTGATTCCGCCACGTTGTAAATCTTTGTGGGCCTCACAGCTACTAAAGTCGAATCAATTAGAACACACTGCTCTGATTCTGCGTTTTATCCTACTATGATTTCATAAGAAGAATTTGGCTAAGCTAAATCCAAATTATGTAGAGGCAGCTCTTCCCCATATAGCTGGCTGAGAAATGCTTTCAGAGTACTAGCGTAGTTCCAAGCTTCAAAAAAAAAAAAACAAAACAAACAAACAAACAAAAATGCTTACTTTCCCTCTAGTCAGTGGAGCACGGCCAGTGGAGAATGCATATACTTTCATTGATTCACCAGAACTCTGTCTAGAATTGAACCCAACTGCTCGGGAAAGTAGGATTAATAAACCATCTCCCATCCTGCACAGTTGGAAACACTCGGTCTGGCTGAGATTTCTCCAGCACTTAAGCTCCTTCTTGATGAATGAGCTTTTTACTGCAGAAAGGAAGCAGGTCATTTATCTGACAACACATTATTTACTGACATTAAAAATGATAATATCCATCAACAATCAGCCCAGCCCCAAGTGGGTCACACTGAGAACAAAGCTGCAACTGTCTGTCTTTGATATAGGTACAAGGGCACGCTGACTGAGCTGCCATTTATGTTCCAAGAATGCCACTATTGTCACAAGAAATGCACACACTAACGATGTGCAGGGAAATTCGCATGCAACTCCTTAGGATGACACATTTGTGGTTTGTTCTTTTTTGGATTCTTGTAAGGCTAGAACCTGGGGTTATAGAAACAGGACCAGGAGCATGATCTACTCTGCTGGGGAAGACATTCTTTCTGTCTTTCTGTCTCTCTCTCCCTCCTCCCTTCCCTCCTTCTTTTATCTTGCTTATTTTAAAAAATGAATGCCACTATGTATAACTCTTGCCAGTGAAAAAGACAGGCATTATTAGCTCCAATGTCTATAGGAAACAAACAAACAAACCAGAAAGTCAAGGAAAAGTTGTTTTAAGAAATTGCCAAAATTCACAGGGCTTACAAATGGGAGAATCAGGGCTGGAAATAGAGGCTTTTTTCCTATTGTGTTGTTTGTTGGTTTGTTTCGGATTCTCTATTGATCTTGCCTCTTTCCTCCTCTTTCCCTATCTCCATCTACTACCTACCTTCTAAAAATATAAAACTCTGCTTCTCTGGAAATCACTGTCTTAAAGAAGCTTCCTATGATGACTGATTCCATCCCCAAGCCAACACACAGCACACAGCATCTTAACAAATCCTGAGGCTGCATAAATTGTGTGCAAAACTGCTCACGTTGGGGATTTTACCTTGACCTCAAGGAAAACCACTTGTAGTTGGCAGGAACGAGCTGCCAGCTGGAGTTAGTGAGTTTTCCCCTGTAAATAAGAGTGAACAATGGTGGTGAATGTACCCTGCAGAACAGTGCTCTGTGCCCTGCAGGATGTGGCTGTCTGCAACCAGAGCAAAAACTCAGCCACTGGTTAGAAACGGAACAGGCATGGCCCTGATTTTCTCCCTACTGTATTCCTTGTCTTAATTTATTTGCTACACTTGCTTAATTTCCATTTCCGGTGCTATCCCATGTCCCTTCCTCTTCCTTTGTCCTATTGAAGAACAGGGCAGGAAGGCCAGCTGCCCACTTACAGACCCTTGGTAGGACCAGTGATGACCTGTGCCCTTCACTGTTTCCATGTGACTATGTGGGACTGTTTTTGTCAGCAGCCCACAGCCTGGAAGGAAAGGAAAAATATCCCACATGAGAAGTTATTTGTCAAGATGGCTCCAAACAATCGGGCTCACAAATTTTGTCTGTTTCTGAGCTCTGTCCAAAGCTTAAGAGAGCCTCCGTGATGTGGAGGATGAAGTCTGGCGTCAACACAGGACCAAATGGACTTGTTTCTGTCTAGCAAATGGCTCTTGGCTCCCTGGCCACACTCTGATCAGGGTGAATTACATGCATAATTCAAAATCAAGAAAACTGCTCCGGCACAACATGTGAGCATGCCGCCAAAGCTGGGGATTATTAGGAAGTGTGATTTTGGCCAAGCCCACAGCTCCGTTTTGCACTCTCTTATTTCTGTGTTATTGCTCATCCGCTTAAAGAGAAATACACGAGTCAGAGACAAGATCTCTTTCCCTTCTCATGTTTCTCCAATTTATCTTCCTGGGCATGATGCATTTCTCAAGGCGAGAGTTGAAAGTGCTGTCTTGCTCTCCTCTGCTTCCCCATTATCTCACCGATCTCTCGTTTATTCTTTAGTGTTTTTCTCTTATCAGCACAGTTTCTGGGGACATCACAAAGTTGGAATGAGTTGCCTCTCACCTTCCAAGGCTGTTTATTGGATGTTTGGGGCCTCACATTTTCAATCACATGGCTCTAGGTTTTTGGCATGTGGTTGGGGGTAGGGGTGCTGAAGGAAGTAATCCTAGACACACCTCCAGTAGGGCTCCTGACCTCATTGAGGACTACTTGTCATACATAAAGAGGACTACATGTGATACTTTCTCCAGAACCCCAGCTTACTCTGAAGGGAGGAGGGAGTGCTGCTAGCCACAGACTCTGAGTGATACCCTATAAAGAGCTCTGGGCAAGGAACATTGATTCTACAGTATGTGCACATGCATGTGCATGTGTGCGTGCGTGCGTGTGTGCATGCGTGCATTGTACATAAGGGTTCATTCAGTTATGTGTGGGCACCTGTGCATGTGGAAGCCAGATGTTGATGTCAGTTTTCCTCCCTTCACTCCTCAACTTCCTTTTTGAGACAAGATTTATTACTGAACCTGGAGTTCAACCATTCAGCTCGAATGACTGGCCAGTGAGCTCTTGAGATCTGCTTGTGTCCTCCAGTCCCAGCACTATTATGACAGAGGCATGATGCCACACTCAGCTTTTATATAGATACTAGGATTCGAACCCAGGACCTTTTGTTTATGAAACAGGTACTTTACCAAGTGAACCACTGCTCCAGCCCCAAATTTTTCAATTTTCAAAGGCTACTATTCAAAAGCCATTTGGGAGAAGAATTCACAAAAAAAAGAATTCATGCTCATAATCACAGACTACACTGTAGAAACTCTTTATGAATCTATGAATCAACATACAGCTAATGTGTTTCCACTCTATTCACACCTTTCCATTTGACGCATGGAAAACACTTTGTAGTCTATCACAAGCATCATACCATTTCTGCCATGCATGTATATGCCTAAGTATTTCTAAGAGATAATGAATCCTGTATTTAAAATATAATAGTAATACCACTATCATATCTAAAAAAAAGTCTTAAAATTCCTGATATCAAATAGCCACTGAGTGTTCAAATTTCCCTGACTATCTTATAATGCCTATTCAAAAACTTTGCTTAGAACTGTATCTTCAGTCATGAAATACCTACATGAAATGCCCACAAAGTATTCAAAATTAAGTAGCATGCAGGAATCCACAACTTATTTATCTAATATTTACCACATATTCTTATTTTCTTTAAAGATTTTTTTCCTGAGAGCAGTTTTATTATCAAAGCAAAATCAAGTAGACCAGAGCAATCCCAAATACGCTTGATTCCTAGGCATGTATAACCTTCCCAGTAATCTAATACATTCAGCAATTAACAGACTTCTCCTGATACATCACTGTCACCTGGATTCTTTACTTTACATGAAGGTTCATCTTTGACACTGAATGTGCAGTGCCTTTGGACAACTATGTGATGGGTATGGGTGTCCATCATGATAGTGTTGCACATGTATTCTCCTCTCTCTATATAGTCACTCCTCTCCCGGACCCTTGGCAGACACTGATCTTTTAACCATGTAGTTCTATCTTTACTAGAGTGGCATACAGTTGAAATTGTCCATGTCTTCCCTTCAGACTAAGTTCTGGTACATATTGATACGCTTGTGAGTCTTTCATATCTGGTAATGGTTTAGCAGTCTTCTTTTTTATAGTGCCAAGTAACAGCCTCCAGTGAATTTCCAGTCATCTACTGAAAGACACCCTGGCTTCTTCAAAGTACATGCAGTGGAGATCAGAGTTGCTCCAGTCAACATGTAGAAAGTGAGAGAATATCCATGGGCTGTTCATTCAGAAATGGGGCATCTATATTACAACCACCCTAAGGCTCAGGAACCAGCAAGGAAGAGGGAGGAGAAAAAGGGTAGGAGCCAAAGATCAGGGAGGACCAGACTGAAGTAGTATCTTCTGGACATGATAGAACTGCTACACTAATGAATCCATAGTAGCTGTGGTTGCCTGCACAAGACCTGCACAAGATTGAGCCAGTTGGAACTCTACCATGGAGCCAGAAGGGGTTCATGGGCCCCACCCCTAACTGAAGTTCATGGAAAGTTAATTGCTTCTGAAATAGGGAAAGTCAGTTTTTTGTTTTTTTGTTTTGTTGTTTTTTTGTTTGTTTGTTTTTTTTTTGTTTTTTGTTTTGTTTTGTTTTGTTTTTTTAAGTGTGTCCTCTGTTAGGACAGATACACTATGGCTGAGGGTCCCATACTCAGGAGCATATGGGAAAACAAAGTGGACTGACTCAATAGGCTCTTTTTAAAAGGGGGAGGACATGAAGTAGGTGGTATCTTGGAGGAGTTAGGAGAGGGATGAAAGCTAAAGAATAAGATAATTTCTACAAAATTTTCAAAGAATTATTAAGAATTTTTAAAAGAATAGAGTTGCTACAATCATCATTGCACAGGTTCCTGTATGGGTAACTATTTCCAGTTCATTTGGGTAAACAACAACAAAAAGGATCACACATTAAGACTTCAGTTTCACAAGACTATCTTCCAAAATTCTTTTCCATTTTTCTTTCCCATCAGCAGCGAAGGAGATGCTTGCATCTCTGCACTGTCTTCCCACCAAAAGCCTAGCACTCCTTTTGGTAACAAAGGACAAAGGAATAAATATTAAGGAACAACGAAGTCTCTGATGAATAATAAATGTATGTATGTGTATGTACACACACACACAATTTTCTAGTTTCAGATGGGGCATGATCCTGTGACACAGAGTCTGAAAACAGAACAGACTATGTAGGACCAGGACTGCAAAGACCTTGGCATGAGGTTAATCATCATTATTACCCTGGCTGGTTTTAGAGTCACCATAAGCATGTACTCCTATGTGTGTCCATGAGGATGCTTCCTGAAAGGTCTGCTTGAGAAAAAAATAACCCACCCTGAATGTGGGTAGCTTCCAAGAGCTAAAATTCCAGCATGAATAAAAATGAGAGAGCAAGCTGAGCGCCAGTGGCCATCTCTGATTGCTGGGTGCAGATGTGTGTGACCAGCTGCTTGCTGCTCTCACTCCCCCCCCCCCCGTTATGGAGGGCACCCTCAACCTGTGAAACCAAACAAGCTCTTCACTAAGTCGCTTTTGTCAAATGTTTTGTCATGGCAGCAAGACAGATAGCTAACGCACCTGCAAATGTGAGGGAAGAATGGCCAAATCCAATGGCAAGTCATATCCAGGCAGTAATTTAAGGCAAAGAAAAATCAGGTATGATGTCACCAAAAGACAAGAAGGAGAGTAAGTCATAGCTCCTTTTTCAGGAGGGGGAAAGCATCATTATTAATCACAGTGACATCAGAGAAACCTGAAATTTATAACAATTTCCAGACATAATAGTTCATAGAGCCAATATTGGAGCCTGATACCGTCATAAGATGTATGGACCAGTCCAAGATTTGGGAACAGTGACTGGGGAACAGGAGTGCTGACAGGCACCTTATCCCACCTCTAGTGCACTGACTGATCTAAGCACAGTCAGTACTACATCTCTGTTGTCAGGACTGCATTCCTGGACCACATTCCCCATGACGGTAGTGCTGTATGTCCCTGCACTCTAATGAAGAGACTACTATACAATTTAAACTCTTACGCTAACATAGTTATATAGGAAGTAATTTATCTGACAAATGACACATTCAACTGAAAAGCTGACAGCATATGGTCCTTTGTAAAATCAAGAACTTGACTGTAAGTCCATTTGACAACTGCTACTTCTGTAATAATTCCTCAGAATGTTAAGAGTTTGCATGTGATCCCCAAATCCCGTTCCTAATTATCTACCCAAGAGAACTGAAAGCATGTTCACACACATGAAAATATTTATAAGCACATTACTCAGCATAATCAAAAAGTAGAAATAGCCAAATTGTCTATTAACTGATAAGCAGATAAGCAAAATATAAATAATCCAATGAAATATGATTTAGACATAAAATGAAGTCTTGATATATGATCCAAAAAATCAACTTTGAAAATATAGGCTAAGAACCAAACTGTGATAAGGGCAAGAATCACCTTTTTTCCCCATTAGGAATAAAACTATGTACATTTTTTCGCACTTGTTATTCCATTAGGAATAAAATAATGCACAGGTAAGGGAAGATCTAAGGTTAGAGTAGACATACTAGAAACAGCCTCAATGTGAGAGAGCCAGATATATATTATCTGATTTTATATTTTATATATATTATATATTTTATATTTCATCTGGACATATGAAATGTCCAGAACAGACAAAATACAGAAACAGAGAGTGAATTATCATTTTTCAGTGGGTGTGCAAAGTTGTGGCCTTTCTGTTGAAATGAAGAGACTATTCTGAAAGTGGAGAGGGATGGTTGCATGACCTCATGAACACACTAAACACCAAGCAAATGGACACTTGAAGATGAGGAGTCATTGTGTGAATTAGAGCTCGAAATGTTCCTAAAAAGACTATCAGATCTCACCATTCCTGTTCGTTAGTACAGCAGGGGATTCTATACACTATAGTAAGACAAGTAAAATTGATTAAAAGTACAAAGACTTGGAAGAAAGACACAAACTCCAAGTATATAGATGATATGACTGCCAACTCAAGAAACCCATGTTGAGTAAATATGAGTAACATAAAGATATGTATATATCCAACTACTTTTTCATATATCATCAGGGATCAAGAAATACAGTTCATAGTACATCTGTTCCCTGCTAAGGTTTGAATCTGGAATGTTCCTTAAAGCCCATATGTTTAAGGCCTAGTACTAGATTCTGGTGTACTTTCAGTAGGGTGAACCATATGACATTATTGTAAGTGAAAGAAGTATTCACAATATACTACATACTGCATGATCCTGTTTATATTAAATGTCTACAATAAGCAAATCCATATATAGAGAAAGCAATTTTTTGTTGTCCAGTATCCACAGGAGGTAGAAATGGGGGTGGGATGCTAATGCATACAGGATTTCTTTATGGTGTGACAAAAATGTTCTAAAACCCAATGCTGGCAATGGTTTTAAAAATGCTATAAATATACTGAAGTCATCAAAAATTACACTTTAAAAACCTAGAAAATGATAAAAAAAAAAAAAAAAACCCATATGTATGGATGGGAAGACTCTATCTCCCCAATTTGATTGTATATGTTTTCTGTAGTTACAATGAAAATTTCATGTGGACTTCTAGTGAATTACAAGTTGATTCCAAATTATACAAGAAAAGTGAAGGGTCAAATTTACTCTGCAACAAAAGGGAAGAACTTATCTTTATACACATGTATGAATTATACATAATCACACTTTCTATTTTTCTCATTTTGTAGGAAAATGTGGGAGGCTCTGGTTCATCAGGAGAAAACACACCAGTAAAGAAGAGTGAAGGACTCAGGAGAGGGGCCGAGGAGATGGGTCAGCAGTTGGCACTTGCTGCTCTTGCAGAGGACCCTGATGGGGTTCAGCTCCCAGCTCATCAGGTGCTCGCAGCCACCTGAAACTCTTCCAGGGTATCCAATGCCCTCCTCTGGTCTCCTGGTACTGCACACATGTGGTACACATACATACTCTCAGGCATGCGTACACACACACACACACACACACACACACACACACACACACACAAACACTTCTTTTAAAAGAAGAATTGAGAAATAGCCCCAATTATAAATAGAGCCCACATATTTCATAAGGAAGGAACCAAACTGTGATGAGGGCAAGAATCACCTGTTTTTTCCATTAGGAATAAAACAATGTACATTTTTCCCACTTGTCATTCCATTAGGAATAAAATAATGCACAGACTAGAAACAGCATCAGGCTTTACGTCTTATCTAAAAATCAACAAAAGATTGATGGATCCTCCAGAACAATGAGAGAAGGTGGGCAGGATGAGGGAAGATACTCCCACAAGGAATTTATGCAGAAAACAGTGGACTGTGAACTTTGAACCTATGCTTGGGAGAAGCTAGGGAGCTGCCAATGGGGAGAACAATCCTGCACTCCTTCACTCACTTACTCATCACAGATCCAGACAGAGAACATCAGAATGGGAGCTCCCACACATGCCGCTTGGACACATTGATTTTTGATATTTTGACCCAAAGTCCATTGAGAAAAAGCAGATGTAAGAGCTCAGCTCCTGTCCTATTTGCCTAAAAGCAAGACTTAAACATTTAAAGGCATCCTTCTTCCTCATATCAGGAAGAACAGAAGATTAATCCCAGGAGAAAACTCCAGATGCTAACCCAGCAGGTCACCCTGAAGAATCTAAAGGACTTGTGAGCCCTTATCCAGGCATGTTGACACATCCTTAGCTTCCTATTTGTTGTCCTAGAAATTCAAGTCCTTTTCTGTTGCCTTATTCATTTTCTAAAAGTGTATTGTTCTTTTTGAAGATGTTCCTAAGTCCAGATTCTAACTGCTTCTTCTAATGACTCACTGCTGAGTGGTCCACACACTTATCAATAAACTGCTCAGTTTTGGGGGGTTTCATTGTTGCTGTTGTTGTTTGTTTGTTTTTCTTGTTAACCAGTTTGCAGTGGTCCAGTCAATGAACCATAGTCGGTTAGTAGATAATACAAATTTCCCCTCCCTACTTATGTATGAAGTATATTGGGCTTCTTGTTTATGCCAGGCAATAGTCAGGGAGCTAAGTGCTGAGGGCACAGGATTTACAGTGTAGTAGTCCAACAGCCAGGAAATTAATTCATCAACAAAACCTAAGTCCAACAGTGGCGGATTTCATGGAGAGACTAAAACTGGGCAGTACAAAAGCAGTGACCAGGGGCGGTCAGGAACTTCATCAATGACCTTAGCATCCATGCTGAGGAAAGACCTCTCCCAGAAGGTGCAGGTCAAAAGCCGAAGGAGCTGAAACGAGCGTAGTAGTAGGAAAGAGAGGCATCGAAAGCCGACAAGACAGTCTCTAAACTTTGGGAAATAGAAACTCAGAGATTGGAGGAGCCCCCTTAGACCTCACCTCTCAAGCTGCCAGCCCTGTCTGTGTCTGCTAAGGCCCTGAGGCCCCAGCTGGGCTATCCAGGGGTGCACATAGGGACCCTGAACTGTCTGCTCAGTTGGGTTTTAATAGACTGCCTCTATTAAGGATGAGAGTGCTGTCATTAATCCCCCCAACTCCCAGCTAAATAAATCCACCCAGTTGCTTGGCCCAAACCTCTTAGACTTTGAAACAAACACACACACACACACACACACACACACACACACACACACACACACGAGTCTTGGTGCGTGCAGCATTTGGCTCTTTGCTGAGAGTTTTGCCTTTCTTTTGCAGTTAATAATTAGCTCTGCCTTGGTCCTCACAAAGGGTGCCACCCAAACAAGAGCACGCGCTACGTGTGTTCGCTACACTTGCCACCCGAATAAATAGGCAAAGGGATGATTAATGAATGAGTGGGGAATGCCACACAACAGTGAGCAAAAACAAAGGCCCATGGGTCTGTTGCCCACAGACCCAGACAAGCCCTATCCAGAGAGTGGTGACGGAAAGCAACACCCCAAAAGGTCTGTTTAAAGGACAGGTTGTGAAGACTTCATTTTGCCTTGTTATGACAGCCAAAGTGTTTTTAGTGGATTCTGACATGTTAAAAGGCCAGGGTCAGCTGAGGCAAAAGCACAGGTTGTTGGGGGAGTCATCTTGCAGGGGTGGGGAGGGGCACATTTTTTTGTGTGAGTGACAGAGGAGGCCCAAATGCCTCAGACAACACTCTTGAGACCCCTTTGTGAGGCAAGCCCCGCCCCCCCAGAGCAGACATTTTCAAAGAGTTGTTTGGATGTCAAACAAAAGCAGATGAGGCACCGCACAAACATCCCGGCTGAAGCGGGCTGACAGGGCCTGTCCAGGCCTCAAAATGGCTGCCTCATACAGCAGGCTGGGACCTTGGGGCTAGCTAATGAAGAACTCAGTTCTAAGGCCTCTGTCTTCGAGTGACAGGAGCTGACTCTGCAGCAATGCGCAGGCTCAGGAGGGTCTGTGGCTGACTGGGGACCTTTGTGCATATTCTCTAGTTCATTCTAAGGGAAACTTCCCCCCAAAGGATACAGCCATAGCCTTTGTATACTTGGCCAAGTGAGGTTTTAATGGTCTGGGTAGAGATGAACTGGTGAGGGCTGGAACTGGCCAAACTCTAGAGAGCCTGGGTTTGCTTTCCAGGCACATCCTCACCTCCTCTTTGTCACCTCTCACTCTCAGAATTCTTCCTGTCAGCCAGGTGCCCATTCCCACGGGGGCTCTGTTTCCAGCCAGGTGTCTGATGGGAAAGGGTCTGATAAATTAATCCCCGTGGAAGATTTAGGTGATAATGAGCTGAAAGGGATATTTGCATTTTAATGGACGTGCCTCCAACAGCCTCAAGGCCTTCAAGAACCAGCAATGCAAGGACTATGGAGTTGTAAGCTCTCAGGCAGGTCAGGGAAGAGGTATTTACCAGCTGAGACGCACCTCCTGTTCCCAGGGTGGCATCAAGGAGACTTCTGTGGGAGTCTGTAAGCTCAGATTTCACCTTCTCCCCACCTGTGTTACTACAATACCCAATACTGGAATCGATGGCATAGGAGAAAGTGGGTGCACAGTGCTCTGAAGACGGACACCGGAATGAGTGTGAGAGGTGGTACAAGCCAGCAATTGATGGAAACCCAGGCATCCTCATAGAGACCACCGGAGGAGTTATGCTTGCGGGGGAGTCCCAGGAGGAACCTCAGATGGAACCAGGGCCAGGCTCTGACTGCTTCTCTTGCTTCTTCTCCTCGCCATAGCAGCAGTGGCTTCCCTTCTGTCTTGGGAGCATAGCCTAACAATTTCTGGACTGCAAAAGGCTCTGTTTCTTAATGTGTGGGGTGTTTATTTATTTTTACAGCTTGACAATGAGTTATTACTTTGTCCTTGCAAAGGAAACGTGCAACTTGGATTTGGGAAATGACACTCACATCCACAATCAAACAGAGACTATAGGAGGGCACCTCTTTGCACCTACTTACTTCATTGCTAAAAGTGAACTCGGGGACTACATACAAATGTAGCTCAGCGGTGGGGCACCTGGTTTGCATGGTCAAAGCTTTGGGATCCAACTCCTACCCCTATTTACTTTTATCAAAAATAAAAAAGCAACATATTATGCAGTTACATATCTGTGTTAAAAACCTCTTAAAAATTGAATGGTATATGGCTATTATTAATGCTGGGTTTTGGTTTACGTTTTTCCCTTCTTGTTTTTTTTCTATTCTCTGTCTCTCTCTGTCTCTCTGTCTCTCTGTCTCTCTCTCAACAGGGTCTCATCATGGAACCCTGACCCAACTGGAACTCACTATTGTAGAACAAATTGGCTTTGAACTTGCTGTAATCCTCCTGCCTCTGCCTCTTGAGTACTGGGGTTACAGGTATGAACCACATCACAGTAGCTGGAATAGCATATTAAGCACACAATTCAATACCATGATTCTACTAATAAGCCTAAATAAAAAATGATAACATATATATTCTACTTGTTAGGTTGATTCATTTATTATTATATATACTATTAGAAATGAGTCAATAGATGGAGTTAAGAATGCTGCATGCAGACCTACGGAGGGTGGTGTGACATTAACCAAGAACCAAGATTAATCCAATTGCATGAACCCCAAATGTGCTAAGAGCAAAGGAACTGTCTGCACGAGGAGCAAGCCAAACCCTAAAGGCTGACAGATCCTCTGCCACATGAGACATGCCTGCTAGCCTAGGGATGGAGAGAAGAACAAGAGATGGGAAGACTTCTTCCCACACGTGCCCACCTGTGGAAGTGCTGTCAGTCAAGAGGAGAATCTGGGTGAGGGGGCAAGCAGCAGGTATGCTCACACAGGACAGTCAGTGGAAGTTGGGACGAAGACGCCAGAGCTCTGGGCAAAGCAGAGCCAAGACATGAAGGGGCTAGACGACAGCCGCTATGTGCCCATGGTCAAAGGCCAAAGCTGAAGGGGCAGGTGGCACTCTGGTTTTCAGATCTCAGAAGGAATTCTGCCCTGTCGCCGAGCAGCAAAGGGGCTCACAAGCCAGACACAGGTCCAGTGTCAGAGAGATTTGTGACAAGACTATAATCTCCAATCCAGGTCACCTTTCTAATTTAATAAAGTCTCATTAATTTGAACAAACCTAATTTGGAATGGCTGGAATAATCAGGCTGAAATGAAACTGATCTTTCAACTATAAAAAGAGTGTTTACTCAGCAAATTAATGGCAGGAGACACATCAGGTGGGGAATACTTAACCTATTTAGGAGCAGGAACATGGCATGCATATCTGCATTCATTTACTCTATAACAATCTGCATGCTAATTACAGATGATCTTTAGTCATTACAAGGGATCGGCAATCCAGAGCCAGTGTATTAGGTGGTATATATCGCCAGGATAGCTCAAAGTAGTGCAACTGTGCTGTGAAAAACCAAACCAAACCAAAACACATTTTTGTTGTTGTAATCAATCCATTGCTGCTTGGACGGTTATAGGAAAAAGGAACTATTTCACCTCCACCCTTCATATCTCTTGGGCTGGGATGGATCCTCGAAATGAAAGATTAACACAGTACAAGGAAGATGGCTCAGTCTGCAAGACGCTTACTGAATGGGCATAAAAAAACAAAAACAAAAACAAAAAACAAAAACAGAGTTTGATCCCTTAGAATCCATGCAAAAAATCCAGGCACAGAGGCACACACCTATAATACCAGAGCTGGAGAGGTGGAAACAGGCATATCCTAGGGGGTTTTGGTGGTTACCTGGTCTAGCAGATTCAGTGAGAGCCAGGGTTAATGGAAGACCCTGTTTTTAAAACCATTACATGGAGAGCAATTAAGACACCCAGCATTGACATCTGGCCTACATGCACACACACACACACACACACACACACACACACACACACACACACATATCTGTCACGTGTATGTCTGAGTCTAGCATGGGGAGTGTAAGTCACCCTGAGAGAAGGATCTCAGGTTTAATGAAATGCTCAAAAGAAACAAATGAAGGCATTTTCAACAGGGGACAGGGCCAGCAGCCATCAGGTAGAGTGTGGAAAGGCAGAGTAAAGCCTTCTCTGAGGACTTGCTTGGCATCTCTACACTGTGACGTGTCTCCAGCAATAAAGCCACACTTCTCTCGTGGGGAGAGGCACCCTGGTGAAGGGAGATTCCTTTCATAGATGTAACTAACTTGTCTTGCCTCTCAAGTCTCCAGGCTTAGAAAAGCAATCAGCTCAAAATAATCCTTAAGCTAAACAGGCATATGGAGGGTGACAGAGCTCGTGCCCTTCACAGATAGATGGGCCCAGAAAGGGTCAGGTCTTAAACACAAACCACCAGTTCATAAGAAGTGCCTTTTGTGTTTTGAAAGGATAACCAAACAGAATCAGAAAGCTGATTTTGGTCCACCCCTCTTTCCAAATAACATCAAAACGAAAGTGGACCTCTAGCCCTCCAGAGACATTTTCCGTCAACTCTCCATGAGATTAGGACTTTAAAGGCTCACTTTCTCCATGACCTGAAGTGGGCTAAGAAAGCTGTGAGCCTGATTTCTCAGCTCAGTAACCTAACACTTGTTCTGTTGGTTTGATGTAAAAGTTAGGTCTTGCCGGGTCCCTAGGTATGCATAAGTGTGTTTCAGTCATAATGCTAAAATAGTTAAATGAGTCTGCAGTATCACCTCCCAGCCAGTGTCCAGTGTCACAAAGCACGGGTGTGCAAATGCAGCCCCACATGATAGTTCAGTCATTTCAATTCAGATAAGGAAAGGTCAAAGGGGACGTGACGACACTCTGCGGATTGTGTATGCAGAGAAGGCATGCAAATGGAGGCTGGAAGACACCCTGAACATCATTCTCCAGGATCCATCCACCTCGATGTGTGGAGATAGGGTGTCTGGGTGGCCTGGAACTCATCTATTAGGCTAGACTGGCTAGCCAGTAAGCCCCAATGATATACCTATCCCCAGCCCCAGGATTACAAGTGTGAGCTGGCACACATGGCTTTTTTCCTGGGAGCTGAGATTGAACTCAGCTCCTCAAGCTTGTACAGTAAACACTTTAACCACTGAGCCATCCTCAGTCCATGACATTCTTTGGAACACCGAAATAAACTATCAACTCAGTTATACCTATCAACTCAGTTACCCTGGAACATGCTGTGCTGGGAATGACTGGTAAGTGTCTATCAACACACTTAGTGGTTCCCAAAATAAAGCCTGTGCATGCAGAATGTGTATGGACAGTGTGCAAGCAACCATGTGCACGGAGATGGTGTATTTGGAAGGTGAGCATGCACATAAAAGGCTAAGAGGTAGAACAGTTTGCAAAAAATTCTTATGATATCTGACTTAGTTGAAAGATTGATGTGATAGATGAGTGAGGTCTTGCAAGGTCATCTGATTCATCTTCTGAGACATCACTCAGGATCTTTCTGTCTGAAGGTTCAAACAGCTCTGTTACTGTGGGGCTGGGCAAAGCAAAAACTGTTTTCCAGCCCTTTTAGCAAATGTACACCAGAGTGAGTTTAATTGCTTCCAAGTCTAATGCTCTCTGTCTTTGAAATGATCCAGGAAGGCAAGCACAGAGGTTATTTTTTATTTATTTATTTAATTTTTTTTCCCCCTGATTTGGCAGCAAACAGGAACGCTGCGTGTTTATCTCTGCTGGCGTTTTAGAAGTGTGGATGAATACACCAAACGAAAGGGCACTAGAAAGATAAGTTTCCATGACATCGGCAATAACTCTTTTATATCGCCAACTGGCTATTCTATATGAAGCATTCAGAGGCAAATATAAAAAAAAATGATGTAAAGGCAAAATTATTTCCTTGATAACACTTGTTTTAAACACCCCGCCACTAAATAGCTAAAAGTCTCAAAGTGAATGCCTAAACCATATAAAAGCCACAGGCACACTTACATAAATTCTTAAGATTAAAGTAATAACTTCTAGAAAAAGGTGGGAGAAAACACTCTACAATAAATCTGTTTGTAATGGTATTTGGGCTCTACCAACTGTTTTCATTGGTCTCCGGTGGCTTACATATAAAACAATACATTTGATGTATGATTTCAATTCCTTATGGAAAACTGTTCTATCTACAAACAACCTGTCAACAAGAATACCACAAAGCCTCTCTGAGTCCCAACGTTAGGTAGGACTGTAGGATATAACTTAAGGTCACAATTTGTTCTCGCTTGGTCAGGTTTAAGACTATAATTGAAGAATGCCTGACCTGGGGGAGGTGAGCAAAAGTGTGTATGTGGTGGTGGTGGTGGTGGTGGTGGTGGTGGTGGTGGTGGTGGTGTGTGTGTGTGTGTGTGTGTGTGTGTGTGTTTATTTATGTGAAATGGAATGGGAAGGATGTCAGAGCCTGAAGTTAAATGGTATTGTTTTGCAAAGAGAGTGACTCTATAGAGAGCTCAATCCAAGGAGTAGCTGCCAGGCGAGGCTGTGCTCCACCTCCCAGCCCATGCACATGGCAGCTGTCAGCTTTGGAAAATCAGCCTTGGATGGGGAAACTTAGTTTTCTTGGTAGTGAGGGACATGCTGTAGGAAAGGGGGGATAGAGGGGGTACTACAGGATGAAAACAAATACCCTGCTAATTGGCCTCTAAATTGCAGACTTTCATTGGGACAACATGCCTCTGTGTTTCAGCCATCATTTTTAAGTCCCAAATTAAACGTGTACAGGTTTAAACAGGGAATTATAAAGTGAAAAGTGTCTACAGTTGGAAGAAGGCACTCATGGGCTGTTCTTCTTGAAATGCTATCTTCCCAAAGCATTGTCCTGGCCCCAAGCCATCCTCTTGTTTGTTGCTTTTGAACCACAGTCCCAGGAAAGTTGGCCAGTATTTCCCAAAGACCATGTGGTAGGTGGATGAGGGACAGCTTTGACTAGTTGCTCCCTAGGCATCATCTACTTTGCTTTCTTTGTTTTCGAGACCAGGTCTCTCACTGGAGTTTACCAAGCAGACTAGCCTGACTGGCCAGGGATCCCTGAGTATCTGCCTCCCCAGGGCTGGGCTGACAAGCACCAAATAAACTACCATTACTAGTTTTCTTTTTTCTCTTCTCTTCTCCCCTCCCTCTCTTCTCTTCTCCCCTCCCTCTCTTCTTTTCCAAGGATTCTGAAATGAAACTCAGGGTGCTTGTGAGGCAAATGCTTTATAGAATGAGCTATCACCCCCAGCCTTCTTTCTTAACCAAATTTCTTAAAGGGATCCCCAATTTTTCTTTGGCTGAATCCCCATGCATCTTTGACCCAAGTCAAAGTCTGGATCTGCTATATATATATAATTCTTAAAATGTGTCTACATTATGCCTATATAAAGAGTATACTGAGAACATGAAAAGCTTTAAGTACCAAATGTTGAGCATAGCCTCTATTTTGCACAAATACTTTAAGACAAGGTCTCACTATGTGGCCCTGGTCTACCCAGAACTCACTATATACTACAGGTTGGCCTTGACCTCCCAGATATTTACTTGTCTCTGTCTCATGGTACTGGGTTAAAGGTGTGTACTACCATGCCTGACAGAAAAAAAAAAAAAAATATATATATATATATATATATATTAATCTCTAAGGTTGTATATAATTTCTTTTTTTGAACATATTTAATAAATCAAATATAGTCACTTATTATTTGCCTATCAAGACATTCGGACATAAATAAAAGGTTTCTGGAAGATAAAAGGCAGATGCTCACCCCTTGCCAACTTGTTCATAACAGACAGCCTTTCACTACCAGGATTCAAGTCAGAGTCCAAATGATACGGAGTTTGTTGCTTGTTGGTTTCATTTTGTTAACAAACTTTCAATAAAAGGCTTCTATGGGGACATTTTCTCTGTCATGTGATGATGCTTTTTCAAGAAAATAAACTTCCCGACCAGACCCAAGACTGACTTCTGCAAAAACAGAGTAAGTGTGGGTTTCTTCTCCCCTGTGTATCAACATCTAAAAAAGTAGAAAACTATCTACAAATAGACAAATGGCTATATATGGTGCATATTTTCCATGAAACCCCTTTCTAAGTTTCTTAGCCTCTAGAGTTCATTCACTGATTTCATGACTTACACATGTATGACCTAGTAGAAATGCAAACTGAATATTTAAAATGTTTTGTTGGCCAGTTACAGTGACACATCCCTTTAAGCCTGGCACTTAGGATACACACAAGAGAATTGTCCCTAAAGCTAGTTTGTGTTACAAAGCAAGGGCCTATCTTATGCAACCAATGAAGGACCTGGAGTTCAGTCAGGCCACCCAAACAGCCGAAAACAAAAGAAAACCAAGTTCTTTTGTTCCCCTAAGAAAACATAGACTTTACTTCTTAATTTAACAAATATTCATGAGCAGTTACAAAATGTCTACAATATGGTTTTCTCTTCAAGATAAACCCTAGCCTTACTAGAAGCAGTAAAAGGAAAATTTCTTCATGAACCTCCCTGGTGATGCATGCCTGTAATCCCAGCACTGAGGAGGCTGAGGAAGGAAGACTCCAAGTTCTAGCTGGCAAGGGTGGATAACAAGATCTTATCTCAAAAGCTGGAACCTAACAAAATAAGAATCCCGAAGAATTCAGTTGGAGGTTGAACTATGTCCTCCTGAAAAGACAATAAAGTTTTAATAAGGTCCCGTGAGTGTGATCTTACTTGAAAATAAGGTCATCACAGATGATCGAGCCCACGTGAAGTCATCAAGGTGGCTAGTGTCCTTATGAAAAGGGAAAATGTGTTCACAGAAGCAGATAAACAGAGAAGGAAGGCAGGGTGAGAACACGGTGGAAGTCCCCACCTGCAAACCAAGCGATACAATGTGTGGGGTATAGGAGAGTGGAGAAGGGGGGATAAAAGCTCCTCACAGCCCGCAGAATGAGCCAACGCTGAAGACACCCTCACTTCAATTTTCTGAGATATCACATTTGTGTTGTTTAAGCCATCTGGTTAGTGACACTGTGGTATAGTAGCCTATGAAACACCACCACCACCTTCCAGAACTTTCAAGATAAATGTCAAATAAGTGACTGTCTACCAGATGGAAGGTTTGAGTGTTATCAAAACAGAAAACTTGAAGTCCCAGTTCAGAGTGGTACATGAGGCTGCCACCTCAATATAGAAGATGACTCTTGTCTAAACAATCACATGTCCCCAACTTGGTGGTGTCATTATACAGTTCATCTGTCCATGTCATACAGAACCCATCTATGTTCAACTGTAGGATTTAATGATAACTACCCTTCAATTAGTAATTCTGAGCTTAGGAGAGGCCTACAAGGGCTTTCTCTTGGCTAGAGGCCTCCTTCTTCAATCAGATCCCTAGGGGATGTCTACCAACACTGGAACATGAGGGACTTGTGGACTCTTAGTAGCCACCTTTCTCCACTGGTCTCAAAGGGCCCCACTACATGCTGATGCAGGCTCCATGAAGTTTTTATGACAACATTTGATGTCATAATGATTGGCAACCTATCATTTCATTCAACAGTTCAGTGCAGCTAAAGATGCATCTAGTCATAGCAACAAAAATCTATCACCAAGTTTAAGTAAGATAGGACTCTTAAAGACCAGTGAATTCCTATCCTAAAGGTGTTAGGCCTCTTTGCTACCTCATAGCCCTATCACTTTCTTTTTCAAATTAACTTAATAATTATGCCCATGGTTTATTACTATTATTTAATAATTTTAGCAGTGTATCAAGTTCTATCAGAAGAAAACTATTACATCACAGAACTTAAGATGCCTTCCTTCATTCTGCTCTACCTATTGACCAATCACCAAGGAATCTGTTGGGTCTATTTTTTTCAAATTATAAAATTGAGTTGCTTGACTTTATATGTTAGTACTTGCTGTTTCAAAGAAAAATAATTGATATATGAGATGCCTTTAAGAGAGCACAATCACAGAGATGGGTCAAGGACAGAATTTTTTTGTCTGCAGAGGTTATTGGAAATAATGGTCATTGTCATGGTTTATTACCATGCCAGAGAATGCCAGCATGGCTGAAAGATCTATGGCACCCACCCAGTATTTTCTGTTTTTCTCTTAGCATGGACTTTAAAACTAAGAGTAGGCGGTTCAACTCAGGTAGAGAATGAATAAGAAATCTGCACCCTTGTCTTTATTTTCATTCCGAGGGAAAACATTTGCGCTCCATTTTAGCTTTAAGGGAAAGAAACAAATCATCATAATTTTCACTGTTCAGCCTATTATCAAATAGGGTCAATTTCCTCAAAGCTCACCTAGACACCTCTCCATTCATTCACACACACACACAGACACACACAGACACACACACACACACACACACACACACACACACACACACACTTCACAAGTTAGATCCAACCCGCTGATTGATGCCTCCATGTCTTCAAGCACAAGGCCACCTGTGGAAATGGCAGCAATACTTCCAAACCTCACCCTAGGCAGTTCTGGCAATTCAAATAGCATGCACTTCCCTGCATCTCCAGCCCTTTCTGGAGTGGACAGCCAAATAGCTTTTACAAAATCAGGGCTAGTATCAAGGGCAGAGCTGGCTGACCAGAGAACCTGGAGTCAATAGGGAGTCAACAGCTTAGTGCCTCTTCACCCATGCTGGTCTCTGTGGGCCCCCAAGAGCTCTGCCTTCATCCCCTTTCCCCTACACACCCGCCTTCCCAGCCCCATCAGTGTGGGGCTGTCCTAGCTTTTGTTCTGGCAGAGATAAGATGTATAAATGATGAGTGGTTGACAAAGTGTACTCCGGCGCTGCAGGCAACTCATCAATCATTTTCCACATGTCGACAGATAATTGATGCAAACCCTGCGGGCGAAGCTCCATCAGGTGAGAGGAGGGAAGAATTAAATCTGCTGTCAGGAGCCAAGGCAGCTGATCTGTAGTTAACATTCTTTTTAATTTAGCACTTGTTTGTTTTCAGGCAGAGTTTGCTGGTGGGTTCCCCACCTCACATTCCACATTGGGGAAAGGGTCCTGGGGTTGGCTGCCCCTAACCCCCACCCCCACTCATGGGTGGGTTTGCTGGGGTGGAGTTCAGACAAGACCACCCAGGACTGTGAAGGGGGTGCAGGAAACTTTACTTCTAACTAAGACAAGCCTAGCATCAAAGGCTCGGCTGTCAGGCAATTATCCATCAACAGGTCAGGCTGGCAGATGCTACCTGCACAGAGGGAAGAAACCACTTATGCATTCCTCAGAAAAGAGCCCACATGTATGTACAATGCAAGTAACCCAGCAGCACATTCCTTAGTGAAATGAGACTCCTTTTATCATGGAGCCCAAGGTTCCCTTGCTCCTTGTGATGCTACCAAACAATTCCATAGTGAAGCCAAACTTCCAAGGTGACAGTGAGCTGGGATATAGTGTGTGTGTGTGTGTGTGTGTGTGTGTGTGTGTGTGCGCGCGCGCGCACATGAGATGTACATACATGTTCAGCTGCCTGTGTAGGTAGTGTGTATGCACATATGGAGACTAGAAGTCAATGTGGGATGTTGCTATCCCTTGTTCGCTACCTTTCTTTTTGTGACAGGGTCTCTAGCTGAATCTAGAGCTTACTAAGCGGTTAATGAGTTCAGCTGCAGATGCTTTCCATCTCTCTCCCTCCATCTTTCCCCAGCACTGGAATTGCATGGATCGGTGCTTGGCTTTTATGTGGGTGCTGGGGATCTGCTCTCGGGGCCTCCTGCTTGCCAGGCGGGCACTTGACTGATGGAGCCCCTACCCAGACTCCTCTCCAAATAGTCACGATGAATGGGAAGTGTCACTGTCCAAGTTGACTCTGACTCACTGTTATGTGCCAGCTCTGAATTCATACATCCAGGTACACAGGCAAGTACATGCGTTCTCTCTCTCTCTCTCTCTCTCTCTCTCTCTCTCTCTCTCTCTCTCTCCCCTTTTTTCTCCCCCTCCCTCTCTCCATCAAAAGGCTATCTCCCAGGCTACAGAAACCTCTGCTTTGGTGGTGACTCAGGCATATAGAAAATGACCACATCTGCCACAATCACCAACTTTCGAAAGAATGATAATGTAATTCAGAAGACCCTTAACTCCAAAGTGACCCCCGAACACCATCTTGCTGTGCCTTGGGGTCATTCATAGGGATATGATATAATACAAAATGTTCCACTTGATAGAAGGCCAGATAAAGCAGCTTTTATCGGATTTCATTTTCTACAAGGAAATGAGCTGACATCTAAGACGCAACCCTAATAGCCAGGCATCAGTTCCCGAAGTTGTCAAGATGCCATCTCCGCTCAGAAGCCGATATCTTTTAAGGCAGAGACTGTTCCGCTTTGCATTCCTGGTGCGGGGGCTCCAAAGCCACTGTATCGGCTGTTGTGAGTCTAACACTGTGAGTACCGGTATGTGGGGTTCAGCACCTCTGTCCTCAGAGGGTCTCACTCCCATTCTTCTTTAGCTTGCAGTCTAACCTGGACCTCTCCCAACCACCTTCACAAGTCAGGGACCTATGAATAGAGAGACACCGTGGAGGTAACACTCAACACGATTTGTGTCTTGGGGCTGAGGAAATGGGTCAGTCAGTTCAGTCAGAGCACTTGCTGCAGATATTAGGACTCCAGTTCAGTTCCCAACAGTCCACATGTAAAAAGCCAGGCGTGGCCCCATACAAGTGCAACTCCAGCATGGGGTGGGGGGGGGTAGGGGAGGACAATGGAGACAGGAAGATCTCTGGGCCTTGCTAACTGCCAGCCTAGCTGGAAACAACGGCAAACTCAGATTCAAGGACAGACTGGGTTTCAAGAGAACAGAGCAGAGACTGTCAGGATACCCACCTTCAACCTCTGACCTCCATATGTTGTCTCTGCACACAATTGTGGGCACAGATATATACATCCCCACCCCACAATTTGTATATTGACCTGGATAGGGGCTATATCAGAATCTTGATATTTATTATTTACTGCAGCGATAAGGATTGAACTTAGAGCCTTGTGAGTGCTGGGTAACTTCTGAGCCAATGAAACCCAGCGTCAACCCAGACACTATTAAATATTTAAGGAACATTAACTACCACCAGCCACAAACAGTCGTTCATGTAATCTTCAAAAAAAATGTTTAGTGTGCCCCCCTCAAGTGCTGGAAGGGAAATACAGCTATCTATCATCTGATGCCGGGTAGCTGGCAAGTTCACAGGTATGCTGTCCTATTGAATGTCAAGTGCCCTGTCAACAGACTAGCCAGAGAGAATGTGAGCAGCTAATGAACACAGCTGTAAGATGGTCAGCCTGGCCACAAATTAGAGCAATGCAACAGAATTCTGATGAAAGAGTCCTTTCTGTTTGTAAAATCCTGTCAAAATTGCCACAGTGGGAGAAAAATAACACCCAGGATTACAGGCAGTGTGGGGGACACAAAGACCAGAGAGAGGGGATAGATGAATAATGCCTAAAATCTAATCTGGCAATAAGCATCAAAGACCTCAGCTATTTCTAAACATTGTTCACAAAGTCCTCATTAGATACTTGGAAATCTCTTTACACCTAGCACTGCCATGTATGTATGCCATGAGCATGGGGGACGCGGGGTAGAAACGTTTCAAGGGATTCCAGGTGGCAGAGAGGAACCCGAGGCAGATTCTGGAGAAACAGAGCTCTGGACAGAGTGGTGGAAAATGAGAAGGATCTCAGCATGCTGATGGGGAATACACCAGGAGGGTGGTAAGTGGGAACAGGAAGGGCATGTGGGAGCACAGAGCACGTGGGTGAGCATTGGTGACAACTATGGGTGTCTAATGTGGTGGAAGTAGCATAGTCATGATAGGGCCCTGGAAAGTGCAGCTCCCTGAGCCACGATTCTACTGGAATGGGCTGGACCAGGAACAGGCACATGTGGTAGACCAGGGAGTAATCCAGGCTGCTTCTCTGCATTAAACACACACAGGCAAAGCTGTAACTTTAAGAGATTGCCCTGTCATTGGGTGATCCCTGTGTCTTTCCTAGGGTCCCATTTTCTAGGTAGCCTCCCTGGAGTTGTGTAGCAGTCTAGTCATCTTTGTTTTACATCTAGTATCCTCCTATGAGTGAGTACATACCATGTTTGTCCTTCTGAGTCTGGGTTACCTCACTCAGGATGATTTTTTCTAGATCCATCCATTTGCCTGCAAACCTCATGATGTCATTGTTTTTCTCTGCTGAGTAGTACTCCATTGTGTATATGTACCATATTTTCTTTATCCATTCTTCAGTTGAAGGGCATCTAGGTTGTTTCCAGGTTCTGGCTATTACAAACAATGCTGATATGAACATAGCTGAACAAATGCCCTTGTGGTATGATTGAGCATTCCTTGGGTATATATGAGATCTACATGAACAACCTGGATGACAGTGGGAGTAATGAAGGGCAAGGTTTGAGGGAAAGAAAGCTTAGGGGAGCAGGAGATCCCAGCTAGATCAAGAACAGAAAGGGAGAACAAGGAATAACAGACCATGATAAATGAAGACCACATGAGAACAGGAATAGGCAGAGTGCTCGAGAAGTCCCCTGAAATCCACAATGATACATCCTCTGTAGACTGCTGGCAATGGTCAAGAGAAAGCCTGATCTGACCTAGTCTGGTGATCAGATGGCCAAACACCCTAACAGTTGTGTTGGAACTCTCATCCAATAACTGATGCAAGTGGATGCAGAGAGCCTCAGCCAGGCCCCAGGTGGAGCTCCAGGTGTCCAATTGTTGAGAAAGAGGAGAGACTGTAAGGGCATGAATTGTTGAGACCAAGAATGGAAAAAGCACAGGGACAAATAGCCAAACGAATGGAAGCACATGAATTATGAACCAAAGGCTGTGGAGCCCCCAGCTGGATCAGGCCCTCTGGAGAAGTGAGACAATTGAATAACTTGAACTGTTTGGGAAGCATCCAGGCTGTGGGACCAGGACCTGTCCTTAGTGCATGAGCTGGCTGTTTGGAACCTTGGGCTTACACAGGGACACTTTGCTCAGTCTGGAAGGAGGGGACTGGACCTGCCTGTACTGAATCCACCAGGTTTAAATGAATCCCCAGGGGAGTCTTGGCCCTGGAGGAGATGGGAATGGAGGGGAGGGGATGGGGGGAAGGTGAGGATGGGGGAGGACAGGGGAACCCATGGCTGATGTGTAAAATTGAAACACAAATATAATAATAAAAATAAAAATAACTCAAGGGAATAAAAAAAAACAGTATTTTCCATATAAAGTATAAAAATCATTAAAGAGAGAGAGAGAGAGAGAGAGAGAGAGAGAGAGAGAGAGAGAGAGAGAGAGAGATTGCCCTATCTATATTGTATAAGATTAAGTAGGATGAGTGGAGCCAGGGGGCACGGACACCGGGTGGAGCATGATAACAGTGTGTGGGCTGTCCACCAAGAAACACTATGCTCCCTGTGAGCACACCAGGGAAAACCAAAGCTGGCTTCATTTCACACACAGCAGCTTCTGACCCAAGGATTGCTTTCGGATGAGTCTGCTGATCAAAACAAGGGCTAATAAATGATCAGTCTCCGTTTGCAAGTTATCAGAGCCTGCTATCAATTGCTAATTAAAATTTCAAGATACAAGGAGCTCTGAGAAGGCATTAAACACAGAGTGAGGACAGTAACAGAGATGTTCTACTGGCAGCCAATCCAAATGGGGTCACTAATAACTTGATGGACAGGGAACATGGAGTAACTCATGCATATTCATGAATAAAGGCATATTTTTATGAAAAGATCCTGGATGGATGTCAGCAGAGAAATGTGATTCAGCTAACTGCCCCCAAACTCAGTTGATTTATAGTAGTTCTAAGAAGAGCTTTAAAATAACTTTGAAAAGGAGCCTCTTTGACTGGCATTTGGAGATGAGAATAAGGAACCAGAAGAAGATAATGGTATTAGCAGCGAACATTTACTAAGTGCATCCTACTCACATTAAACAAGGGGTATGAGTTTATTTATAAACTGGTAAGGTCAATACTTTTTATGAGCCTACTTTATAGATGAAGAGACTGGCTTCAGAATGGGTAAGTAATTATCCAGGGTAGGAAACCTAGTAAGGGTAGAAAGAGCCAAGAAACAGACCCGTCTTGTCTAGTTTAAGAGATTTTAGTAGTAACTGCTACTTCAGACCAAGGTTTAACTTTTTTTTTTTTTTTTTAACATTGGGACCCCCTCTTCCTCTAAGAAATTTTGATGTGACCCTGGATATATAGGTATATGCAATAGGTATATAAATCAAAGTTTTTTGATAGTAAAACATAAAAGATATTTTAAACTAATTATTTGGAGCGCATGTAATTTTTCATCTGTTAAAGACCAATGGAAATTTGCATACTAATGAGGTCAGTGTGGTTTATTTTTACATGAAGGCATAATGATATTGGTTGAACATTTGATTCTGCATGATGAAGGACATCTTTAACATTTTTCAGAGTTGATCCACATTCAGATTTTATCACCACCAAATGCTAAAAATGCTGCTTCATATAAATATGTAGCATAAAATGGCAAATGTAGGTTTAAAGCCCTTTCAGAAGTCAAAACTCATTGAACTATTTTTGAGGAAATACAGGTGAGAACTAACTCAAATCACAATTTTTAAAATCAAGCATTCTAACAGGGAACAACTCAAAGATAGACTACTTTCATATTTAAATGAGGAATGACTGTAAGAAAATATTAAAATATTTTTAAGCAATTTCTATGTTTCTATGGAAGCAAAAAACTTGGCATGTACAGTGAAAGCACTAGAATTCATAACATATGATAGTCTTGACTCTTAAGTTATTTCTAACAGCATTTTTTGGCACTGCACAGTACAGCGGCATGCACGGTGCAAAATGAGCATGAGTCCAGAATCCCGGCTGCAGTGAAGTTGCTCAGTGCAACACAGGAGAGCAAGCATTGCCAGAAACACATTAGATTCATTATAGGTTTGATTTTTTAATTAGTCTGTTGCCAGTGAACATTCAAAGAATCTGCGATGAGCTGCAGTGTCTACTGGGTGAGGGTGGGGGGATTGTGCGTGTGGTCATGAGCAGGGCAGTTCCTTGACACACAAAACTGCTGGGCTATGCTAATTCCCTCTAGGGAGAGGAGAGCAGAGGTAAGGGTCACATGCCCCATCAGCCCACCTGTGAGACGGCTCCAACCCAGCGTCTGTCTTAAGAGACCAGCTGCTTGGGACTCATTTACAATGGGAGATACACAAAGGATCTGCTTTGTGCCTTGGTCAGTAGCCTGAGTGGAAGGAGAAGACTCAATTCTGGTGATTGGATTTCTATGTCAACGGTCCTAGCATCCTAAAGGGAGGAGCAAAAATTTCCAAGCTAAGAGTTCCAACAATATGAAAGCAGGTCAGGCTGGACATGAGTGACAGCAGAGAGCATGCCAGCCCAGCCCAAGGCTCATTTGTGACCTGGGTAGCACTAGTGTACTGATGCTGGTTGGTATAATGTATTAGACATGGTGTGTTTCCAAGAGGCTAGTGCATTAGAAGCTTGGCCCCCAGTGCAATGGTGGTCACATGGTAGAACCTTTAAGAGATGGAGCCTATGTGTTGTCAAAAGTATTTTCTATTTCATGCAATTGGCAACAACATTCCAATGATATTATTCACAGAACTAGAACAAAAATCTGAAAATTCTCATGGAAACACACCACGTGGTTCCTAGGAACAGAGTAAGCCTCCAGATGTAAAAGCTGAAGGTGTTAAGTGAAAAGAAACACACCATTTTAAACGATGCAGTCACATGACTGATAATTTTCATGTATGCAACAGAGGGTTTACTCACTTCAGCCAATGTAATCTCTGACTTGATCCTACTGAGTATTCCTCCCATACGTCAGAATATAACATATGTACCTGGGAACCTAGACAAGAGGTCCAATCCCAAAGGGATTTGCATTGTGTGGACCACATCCTGCTCAATGCCTGTAAGCTGTTAGTGAATACCTCTCTGGTGGCATCTGGATTCAACAAAAGGAAAGTTCAGACCAACAACACAAAACCCTTGGTCCTGTATGAACAGGGATAGTCTCCAAGGCCATCTACAGTTTTAGGTCATCAACATGCATTTAAAAAGACAATCCTCACTACACATTTTCTTTCTATTCTGGTGAGTGCAAATCTCAGCAGTGTCCCCCATTAAAGGAGAGCCAACAGCTTTATGTTATCCTAGACCTCTCTTGGGAAGGAACCATTTGCTTTAGATTTCTGAGACTGGGAGGCTCTTTGTTGACAGGAGAGCTGTATGGGCCTGCTGTGGGATGTTCTGTATGTCAAATGTGTTGATCTGATTGGTTAAAATAAATAAAGTGTTGATTGGCCAGTAGCCAGGCAGGAAGGATAGGGTAGGCAGGACAAGGAGGAGGAGAATTGTGGGAAGTAGAAGGCTGGGAGAAGAGACGCTGCCAGCCACTGCCATGACAAGGAAGATGTAAGGTGGCATGTGGCAAAGTATAGATGAATAGAAATGGGTTAATTTAAGATAAAAGAAGTAGATAACAAGGAGCCTGCCATGGCCATACAGTTTGTAAACAATGTAAGTTTCTGTTTGTTTACTTGGTTGGTTTTGAGCATCTATGGGCCTGGCAGGTGAGAGAAATTTGTCCTGACTGTGGGCCAGGTAGGAAAACTCCAACAACATGGGCCAGTGTCAGAGACCAGGTTCACCAGCTGCTTCACAGTCACCTTCATCTTCCTTATGTTGACAGAACTTCACCTCCTCCTCCTCCTCTCCCTCCTCTTCCTCTTCCTTCTCCTCTTCCTCCTCCTCATTGTCCCCATTCACACCAGCCATGCAGTGGTTCCCAGCTGGGATGCTCATGGGCCAGACAAGTGAAAGGCAATAGGATCACAGTCAGACACTGGAACCCGCTGACCGAGAGACCCTGGGAAAAAACCATCTTCTTCCAAAGACAACTCTAAAGGAACCATCTGCTTGGCCCCTTACAATCCAGAATGACTTGGGGTTAAAAAAAGAAAGACATGCTGAGAAGTTGCTAGAGATTTAGTTAATTTCTTGGCCAATTCTCTTTTTCCCTCAACAGAAATACCAGACTTGGATTTCATGAACAAATATTCACAAGCTCTTTATATATTATGACATGTATGCATGTGTGCATGCAGGCGTGAATATGCATGTGTGTGTATGTGTGTGTGTGTGTCCGTCTGTCTGTCTGTAGGTGTGTATGTTCTTATAAAGGCCTGAAGTCAGTGTCAAATACCTTCCTCTATTTCTTTCCACTTTTTTTTTTTGAGGCAGCATCTCTCCCTGAACCAGAACCCCATGGACTCAGCTCCACGAGTTGGCCAGCAAGCCTCAGAAATCCTCTTCTGGAATTATGGGAGAATACTACTGCATTCGTTTTTTTTTTTTTTTCTTTTAATTGGGTGCTAGCCATCCAAACCCAGGTCCTCATATTTGCCATGGAAAGCACTTTACCCACAGCACCCCACCTTGTTTCTCCACAGCCCCCTTTGTTTCTGTCTGCTCGCAGTTGGTCAAAATATTACACTCACACTTCCAACACTAGATGAAACTGTGGGGAACAGGTAGATTTACTGATATCCTAGGGCCTTGGCCTCATTAACACTTGGACCTTAGCTTGGAATGTGCCCTACCAACCACCCACATTACAGTTTCCAAAATGTCATGTTTTTCTCTCTTTAAAGTAGAAACAGAACTTAAAACCCCTTACAGGGCATTCCAGGTATAGGCTCCTAGAATTTCGATTTTTTTTCCTAAGCTTATCCAGCTGCCTTATCCACATCTGAATTGTTTTTATTTTTAACTAAACTTCTATGAGTTGTCTCAAAACACTTCATGTTTGGGTGGATGGGGGACTCACTGGAGTCTCACATTTTCATTGGTTTTATAACATCAGATGAAACTGCACTATTACAGTGTAAACATAACCAACACAACCAGGGTTGGCAGCAAATTTAACTCTTGGTACACAGAGTTCACCTATAAGAGCAGCAGAATGCTATAGGCATGTACAGAGAAGGGTGCATCAGGCTGCATGGGTCTCAGGCAGACAGCTTTGTTGGTAAACACCTCCTGGAGAGGTGATGTTTGTGTGCACATATCCATGTGGGTTCACACACAGCTGGTTGAGCATCCCTAGTCTCCAAAATCCAAAATGTGAAATGCTCCAAAATCCAAAACACTTTATACAGTCACAACACACACACTTGGAAAACTTTGAATCATGAAGCTTTTCCTAAACACAATTATTAGAGATATGTGAGATTATAGCTGGGGATGTCATTTAGTTGCTGAACTGCTTGCCTGGTATGCATTAAGGCATAGGTTGAAGCCCTGGCTTGAACACCAGGGATACTGGTGCATGCACGTAACCCCAGAATTTGGGGAGGTAGAAGAGGAAGGATCAGGTGTACAAGGTCATTAAGTTCAAGGCCAGTTTGAGATAGATGAGATCTTTGAACAAAAAAAAAGAAAGAAAAAAGGAGGGAAAATCTTATACAAAACTCCCCTTAGTGAGTGTGGATATGCTGTATATAAAAACGGAATGAACTTTAAATGTAGATCTTGGTCCTATCCCCAAGATATCTTATTATGGATAGGCAGGTGTTCCCAAATATGCAACACTCATGGTCCAAAGCATATTGGATAAAAGATGAACAGCCTCCACACATATTTTTCAAGATGGTATTGAGTTTTACAGAGAGGTAATAATTCCTTTAAGATTATCTGGCAGCATCAATATGAAGAAATGCCTTATTCCTCTGTGCACAAGTAACAGGGTTTGGGCAGGAGTCCAGCATGCCAATGTCCCTGTCAACAAACATCTGTGCTCATGCTGCTTTCATGGTGAGCCTCTCCTCGACATTCTCCTGAAAAACTGGAGCCTGGTTGCTAGTCTGGACTTCAGGGGCATATTCAGAAGGCATCTGTTCTAAGGGGGACTTCTCATCTAGTACCATCTGCAGAGGGTGGGGACTTGGGGTAGCAATTGTATTGGGAAGGCTGTGATCACTGCGAGCTTTCTGGTGGCTTCTAACATCCTACCCCCGTCCGTCCATCTGTGCACTGGTAAACGGCTGAGAAGAAACTCTCAGTTAAACAACCCTTCCAGTAGAATGGCAGCAAAAGAAGGGGTCCCCTAGATGGGATCCACAGAGAACAACAAACTCTAGGACAAGATGAAAAGACTATCTGACAGGTCATACATGGAGAGCCACAGAAGGTAGGATGTCTAGGATATGGGGAAGGTAATGGTCAGAGGTAACAAGATTGGCAAGTTGGGGGAAGGGTAAAGGATCCACACCTCAAAGAAACTCTGCTTCTCCATATTTCCCAGCAACAGCTCTCTTGCTACCTACAAGGGTCCTGCCAGTATTTCTATAATTCTAGCAGTCATTGGCTATAGCACCCACCAAAGTAATATTTCCATGAAGAAACAAATTGTGCTGGGGAGATGTCTCAGTAGGAAAATGCTTCCTACAAAAGCACCAGGAATGCTACTTCCATTCCCAGTGCTCATGTAAAAAAGCTAGTCAGAGTCGGGGGAGGGATGAATGGGGCTCTGGGGTTTGCTGGCCACACAGACTATCCAGAGAATTGGCAACCTCAGGCCAGTGAGGAATCCTGTCTTAAAAACAATGACAAAAAAACAAAAACAAAACAAGTGGAGAGTTTCTGGAAAAAGTATTCCCAAGGTAGATTTCTAGCCTCCATAAGTATACACATACACATGCAACATCCTGTGCTTACAGACACACTACCTTCATTCACATATATATATATATATATATATATATATATATATATATATATATATATATATATATATATGAATGAATGAAAGAATGAAAAACAGGGCATTGATGCTCTCAAAATGCCTTTAGATTATCTGTAATTGTGAGGGGAAAATCCACAGTTGTTACATGAGAATGGTCTTCCATCTAAGAAGAGGGAAAGGAGGGGAGAGGATCCCGTTGGTTGACAGACACTGGGGAAAGCCAGTTTTATCACAAACATCCTCAGTGGCCCTGGGGACAAACAGACCACAGGGCCAGATTCTCTCAAGACTCTCCAGCTCACAGCTGTCTACACATGTGGACATGTCTTCTCTCCGTCAACTTTTGTGACAAGTTCGCTTTGCTGCATGTTCTCAAATTCCACAGCTCTCTGAGAACAGGTAAGGAAGGAAGGGATATGGGTTGTTTGGGCATGGTCTTTACTGCTTCTTCCTTAAGTCCCCAGGAAAGACTCAGGACAGCTAATGATGGTTTTGCGTTGGTTCACTCAACAATGACGAGGGAAGAGACAACCCACTGTGGTAGACCTAACAGTCCATTCTAGGCTTAGTTCATGACTGTACACAAATGCTTTCATGGGAATGAGGAAGCTGTCTGTGGTCACTGTGTACAAGTCAAGACAGCACCGCACCGGCCATCCTATGCCCTTGTCCCTAGGCAAGGAACACATACCTGTTGGTGCCCCTCTCCTTGACTTGGCTTTGGTTGGCCTTGACAGGTGTTGGTGATTTTACTCTGGGCTCTCACAGAGCCATCAACAGTGTCATGTTGTTTTGATAAAGAATCTTTCACCATTTCAGGTGTATCACAAACGAGAAAGAAAACAGATACTTCAATTGAATTGATGTATGTAACCCAGATATCTGTCTCTAGTCCACTGGGCTTTCTGAACAACTATCATTACTTAGCCAACCAGCATTCACTCGCCTCACTACAGCTTGCTCTAAGAAGACAGAGACACTTCTGAAGACTGGAAAAATTCCAGAAAATTCTCTCATTTTAATGCACAGCCCAGCCAAACATGGGAAAACTTGCACCTGCCTCAGCTTCCCTGTAGCCCTACACTCTAGAAAAAAAAAGTGTTAACATACAAAAAAAGAAAAAAAACTGCTGCTATTTCTGTCACAGATGAGTGAAATGAGTAAAATCAATGAAGTATTTGCAGAGGGAGCAAGGAGAAAAATAAATATCTTCTTTTCCTCTTCAAAGCCAAGAGAAACAAAGAAGTGTAAACTAGAAAAAGTGTCCAAATTCTGAACTCCTTTTGACTTGATTTCCAAAAGCCACTGGTCTCACACATACCATCTCAAAATACCTGCTGAGCTAGGAGAAAGTATGCCAAGACACTGCCCTTATGCCCTCTGCATCTCTGCTGGTTATGAGGCTGCCAATCTGTTTTCATAGAAACATGGAGACTAGGGCAGCCCTTAGCTGCTGCTCCCAGTCACTTACAATGTGATTATTCACATAGGGTAGGTCAGGTTATGTAAAGAATAGGTTACTGGGAGTGGGGTTTGGGGATCCACATCTCAGATGATGAAAGTGAAACCTCAGAAGTTAGTCTTCCTCAGATTCCTAAAGAGTCAACAGTTGGACAGAACTTAAGCCCGTCAGCCTCAACTGTGCTGAAGACATCAACAGACCTTCACTTCTGAGCTAAAGAAATTGGGTGCAGGCCCCTCATAACAGCCCATGTCCCCAGGATTTGCCCTGCTACAATTATTAGTACTGGGTTTTGCCAGCAAGCCCAGGAGGAAGTCTTTTCATTGGGAGCAAATAGCTTGCCAGAGGCTTTATTTTTTTTTTTTTTAAGAACTTACCAAATAATAGCATTAGCTGTCTCCCTGACACATTATGCCACTGTTCGCTCAATAGCAGTGGCATTTAAACTGCAGCAAGTCTAGAGGAGAGGGGCAGCTGAGGAGAGGTGTGGGGGTTTCATGTGTCCTGGAAGCCCCTGTTTCAGCCATGCCACACTTGGCAAAATTGCTCTAAAAACATTGCCATGAAGGTGTTTGAGCAAGCGAGAAGGGAGAAAGTCCCCATAATCTTGTAATTCCAGAACATCCTTCTGAGTCATCCCAAAGAGTGGCTACCAAGGAAGAGGTTCCTACCCCTTTCACCTGGCCTACTGCACCATCAATGTTCTCAACTTGGGCCCTTATGGGAGTCCAGGGCTATTTAGAACTTGACCTTAAGTCAAAGAGACAGTAGTAGTTGTGGCAGGATGTGACAGAGCTGAGTGGGAGAGGTAGCATGGGAAGAGGAGGAAGCAAAGAGGAGAAGCAGATAACAGATGAAACCAAGAATTATGGGAAGGTGTAAAGATGAAGGCTGGGGATATGGCTTGACACCAGAGCCACCACTTAGCATGCATGGAGCTCTAGGTTCAATCCCAGTGAAGGAAAAGGAGGAGGGGGAGGGGGAGGGGGGAAGGGAAGGGAAGGGAAGGGAAGGAAGAGAAGAAACAAGCTAAAATACTTGTCTCTTTAGGAATTTTAATAAGAGTTGACTCATGCCCACCCGTCAGACTAACCAGTTAGTAACTAATTCTGTGAATATTTACAGGGTTACATCGACACAGAGTATGAGGTTCACAGAGAGATGGCGTGCTTTCAAGAAACTTACAATTTATGCAGGTGATGGAAAGTCTGAGCAACTAATTGGACCATGAAGTAACACTAAGGGCACTGCCCCTGCCGGAGCCAATAGCCTGCACCTTAATAAGCAGCAGCCATGGTATCGCAGAAAGCTGCCACCCAAGTTCCTTCTAATGGAAAGGGTTGCATCTGGTTTCTGCTGTCTGCCTGACTTTTGAGGTTTTACAGGTGTAGAAGAGTCTGTCGAAACATTATCAACAGTAACAGTCTCAATGCCAAGGCCACACCAAGCAGTAATCAGTCTCTTTCCTAAGCACTTTCCTTTATGGACTCTCTAGTCCTTCTCAGAAAGGGATCACTGCTGTCCCCAAGGTCTTGAGGCAAATCGAACTCAAGCCAGTAATGTTGCCTCTGAGATCTTTAGTCACCTCGCCTCACCAGAGGACAGCATGAAGAACACAGGGCTGCACTGGGAAGGGACGAAACAAAAGCAGGATGGAAGCACAAGCAGATTTTATTGAAATTCCAATTTAATCACAGAGCAAAACATCCAAGTTTGGGGGGCATTCTGGATTATTTCATATGATTCAGGAGGAGGAAAAAAAGGGGTAGATGCCCTCTCCCTTTCCTGAAGGAACTTGGGGTTGAATAAAGGCTCATTTCTCTGAACTATGAGAGAAACAGAGCCTGGAATTGCAACCTTGGGGCTAACATACCTCAGTGTAGAATGGAGAAAGACAAGCCCAGTGAAATCTTAGCAGTCATATTCAAGTCCGGTCCCATCCCTCATCTTGTGAAGGATGGGTAGCTTCTGAGAGAAAACTGGACTTACAATATAGGAAAAATTTCTCATCTATGAAAACAAGTTGACACCCTTGGCAACTGTAAAGGGAGTCAGTTTACCCTCTTTCTGTCTCTCTGTCTCTGTCTCTCTGTCTCTGTCTCTGTCTCTGTCTCTCTGTGTGTGTGTGTGTGTGTGTGTGTGTGTGTGTGACATACTTTGTGTAAGTGTGGGTCAAGCCTTTCTAGTATAACTCATTTAATCTCTGAGCTGGAGACAATTATTGTCCACTTGACTGACAATGATATACAGACAAACAAAGCAGTTAAGGACTGTGTTTAATGCTGCAGAACCGTCAAGAAGCAAGGACAAGATCTGAACTCAGGCTGCCTAGCTCTGGGATAGGAAGTGACCACCCAGGCAGGCAGGAGAAAGAAGGCACAGGGAAGTGCTGATGATTGAGGGGAACTGCTGGCACCCAGGAAGCCTAGACCCAGACCAAGCTGGAGATAGGACACCGCAGCATCTGATTCTGATGGATAAGGTGATAAGGTGCCCCTGGGCCCTTGGGCTCTCACACTCACTTACTGACACCAGAGCCTAGAAGAGGTGCACTTGCCTGGAAGTGTCTCTACACAAATAATTCAGCATCCTAGTTCTTGGCATCAGAAGTGACCTCCTCAGAAACACCACTTCTGTTACCATACATGAACCAGCATGACCTTCTACACGTGGTGTGCCCTCATTAGCACACATTCATGATTCTCATTAAAATATATAAATAACATATTATGTTAATATGTAATATATAAATAAATATATATTTAAATAATAATTTGGGGGAGGTGTTTAAGACAGGGTTTCTCTGTAACAGTTCTGGCTGTCCTGGAACTTGTTGTATAGACCAGGATGGCCTTGAACTCACAGAGATCTGCCTACCTTTGCTCCTGAGTGCTGGGATTAAAGGCGTGTGCCACCATCTTCTGGCTCTTTTACATACCAACTGCAATTTCTCCTCCCTCCTCTTCTCTGGGTCCCCCAGCCCACCCTCCACTTTCCATCTACTCCTCCCCTTCCACTTCCTTCCCAGAAGGTAAGCAGCTCATAAATGCATCAGCCTCTCTTCATGGCTGTGTTGCCATGGCCTCGAGTGGTAGCTGGTATACACCAGCTCTGGAAATATTTCTGAAGAGAAACAAGCTACTTAGAAGCTTCTAAAATAATGTAAAAGACATTCATTTCCATGGCTATTGGGTTTCCAGCAAAATAATAATAATAATAATAATAATAATAATAATAATAATAATAATAACAACAACAACTCTACAGCGAGAGGTGCTGAACCCAATCACAGGAGTGACATACCATCTTTGAACAACCTAACTACCATCCTCCGGAGAGAGGGAGAACAATGGCTCTCACAATGACCAAGAAGCAAAAGGGAATTTGGTGAGGGAGAATGAAAGACAGAGAAGTTTCCCATTATTCCGTTACAAGCCATTCAATGGTTGGGAAAGTCGCAACACACAGGCAGAACACAGTTCCAACAGAGGCCAGAGCAGGGCAGTGCCTCCATTTGGCCTGCAACACAGATTCCGGGCAATTATGGACCCACTGTTCTCTGGCCTCAGCTTTTTGGAAGCCCATTTTTCTCTCCTCATTGAATATCTGATTCAGTTTTAATAATGACACATCTGCCCCATGGAAGTGGACTAGAAATACGGAATGAGTATCTGAGCCAGACAACTGCCTTGTTAACTAAGGCAGGTAATTCATCTTAACACCACTCCTGCTAGTTGGTGGCTCCTTTCTCTCAGCCTCCCCCTTCCCACTGGTACCCATTCTTACCCTGGGGCTGTCTCTCCTGCACTTCCTCCTCTTGCCATCCCCCTCAGACATTATTTATTCCCGTGGACTAGCAATTGGAAATCCAATGCAGGAGTGGAGTAGGAGGCATATACTAGCATTTCCACAATACTTGATGTTGAAGACAAAGAAAGAGAAGCAAGCCAAAGAATTGTGAGTTCCTTAACCCAATGAGTTGCAATACTAAACCTTCCTCCTTCCTATAAAGGCAGTGGTGTCCAGCCAATTCCTTGGTATATGTGACCAGAAAATAATAGGAACCAACTACATTTTAAAATGTTTGCCATCCTATGAGGTAGGACTTATTATTTGTGGTTGCCTTATAGTTTGCATTGTGATAAGCTCCTCAAACCATTCATGAGAAAATGAAAAGCAGCCCTCCATGCAGACATACCACTAACGTACAAGGAGAAAAATGATGAGCAGAGCCAACGATGGCCCAGAGGAGACAACAGAATGGAGTCAAGTGTACAGGGGCTGCTGTAAAGAGGGGAGTGGAAAATCTTAGCATTTCGGAGTGCAGGAAGATGTTGAAGGGGATGCAGCTGAGAGAGAGAACCCTGAGTAAATGGGGATTCTTACCCACCTGACGCCTGAACTGGTAAAAACAAAACAAAAACCCTTTTACTTGAAGAACATACATCACATGTGACAACTCACATTGGAAAAACAATCAAAACCCCTGTATTAATGGGTGGGTCATCATTAATGTAGAAACAGACTGAAATTGAGGTTGATATACATATGCCAAACCCGTGATCAATTATCACAACAAATGGGGATGTGCCCTTGGGAAGAAGCCTAGAACCTCAGGAGTGAAGAAGGCTCCAGATCACCACTTTGCTGAATACCCTCTGGGGAAAGACTGTTCCATTCAGGAGAGGAACAGCCTCTGAACATGAAGGTGGCCATCCTCTGGTAGAAACAGGAATGTGAGCACATTTCTCCAGGACAGCAAAAACAAAGGCTCCTTTCTGATGTCCTCATGGGCCATTCGGGGTGAGAAATGCAGGGTGTAGGGAAGGTAAACAATTCAGGGTCTCCCTTCCTTCCCAGACCCTGCATATCTTTGGAGTTTTGGCAAACTAGATAGACTGATAAATAATAGTAATAATAGTAGTAACAATAGTAAAAAACAAACAAACAAACAAACTCTTCTGGTTGCAAGAAGGATTTCTAGACATTTTCCAGGATGCTTCCTCATTTGTAGCTTATTCCATGTGCCTTCCTACCCGAAGACCCCAGCTTCTGCAGCAGAAGCAATCTCTGCTGCCCTGCCATTTAAGCGCCAGGAGCCCTGGTGCTATTGAAGCTTGTCATCTTGCCTATTAGCTTGATGTCTTTATTCACAGACCATCTGTACCACCAAGAGATACAGAGGCAGCTAATGTCAATATGAACAAATGCCTTCTCTTTTACAAGAAATGTCAAACACAGGACAGGCTAAGAATGACCCTAGGAATGCCAACAGATGTTCACTACAAGTCTCTCCCAAGCAATCCTTTCTACAGGGACTAATTAAGATGAAATAAGGAGCAAAAAGTAAAGAAATTTGTGTCATAGTATCAGGAGCTTCATCCTCACTTTCCAAGCTCATTATGGGCAGATTGGCCTGTGCCCTTTGAAAAATGCTAAAAGAAAGGATGGGGTGACCGGGGTACCACAGGGACCATCAGTCGCCTCAAGTTCCAAACTGAGAAGAGAAATTCATTGCTTTTTAAAAAAAGAAAGTGTACTTAAATAGTCTGATTTTTTTTTTTCTGGTCTCTTTAAACAACCACACAGGGAACAAGTCCATTTTCAGAAAGTCTCCCAAAATATAAATAACACGATAGAAAAGATACAGGGTTTTTCAATCTGAAGAAAATTAGAGGGTCTGTTGCTCACATGCAAGAGGCCAGTCTATGGTCACCTCCTGCAAGGTGAGAAAAATGTCTCCTGTTAGACGTTTGTCATAGGTTTCCACCCATGAGAGAGGGCAGAATTTTGTGTACTGTGTCTGCCTTCAATGAACAGAGTTTGTACTGTCTACATTTTAAATACAGTTCCTCTTTACCTGGAAGAAATAACTGTCATCCAGAACACTGCTCGTTCTTTCATTAACTATCTATCACACACTCTTGTTGCGGTAGAACCCTGGTACACCACATCCAAATGCGCTGTTTCTCTAACTTTCTGAGTATGTGGTGCCTGATACTATGGTTGTGCAGCCTTCCCAAGAGTTCCCTTGAAGTGAGGTATGATTCTGTGGTCATTACTCCATGCTTTCACAGAGGGCAGGCAGTGTGACTGAGCTTTTATTCACGTGACTGTGCATAATCCATTTGTTACCACGTTCTTTCTTACACAGGAATATTTGGACCTTAACAGAAGGTCATGGGAAGAGCCCAGATATATTTGGGGTTTGTAAACAACAAAGCCTAGAGACGTCTATAGCACATGGGCCCACCCTAGAGCCATCCTCCATGGAACAGTCCATGTAGAGGGAAGGAGTCAACACCTTGGAAAAGGTGGGTTGCCATGAAATGTTATTTTTTGGGTTCCCCAACCTCTATAGCCACATGAGAAAGTCACAGGGGCTTCCTAACCCACACAGGCCACCATATAACTGGTTCCTATCACTGTCAGCAAATGCCCTGACGAGAATGACTTAAGGGAGAAGGTATTTGTTTTGACTCACAGTTGAAGGATACAATCCATCAAGGCCTGTCTTTCTACTTCAGTTTACCTAATCTACATAATCCCTTATGGGTGTGCCTGGAGTCTTGCCTTACAGGTGACTCCAGAGTTGGCAGCTTGACCATGAATATTAGCCATCAGGGGCTCCAGTTAATTCTACACTGAAGCACATAACCACTCCACGACCCACACTGACGGTCCTGATGTCACCCTGCATGCTGCAGCATCCCCTTGTATTCCTGGGCCATGGCTCCCTGGAGTCATCCTATCAGTTTACAGAAGAGTTTGGTCCTGGATGGCTCCCTTACTGTGGGATGGACTCAGTCTCATCTAGGTTTTACCTGCTATCTTTCCCTAGAAGAGTCAGTGTGGGTCACGCTCTGCTTGCCCTGGTAAGGTTAGATAATTCTAAGGTACAACTCTCAGCACAAAACAAATATCAGAATTCTAAAACCAAGGAACATTTAATAAGTTCATAATTAATCCCCTGGACTGTAGGAATGTAAACTGGGAAAGGCACTGCCAGGGGATTTTTGCCTTACTCATTACTTACTTTATGGTATTGCCTGGCAACACTAATAACTCTGGGAAGGTTATAGTATCCTGTACTCTATCCTCACCTGGGCCAGACCCTTGTAGGAGTCTACCCACAGCAAGAAAAACCACTTAAGAACCACTAACACCTGGCTGGAGAGATGGCACAGTTGTTAAGAGCACTGGCTACTCTTTCCCAGGACCTGGGTTTGATTCTCAGCAGCACAGGGCAACTCAGAATGACCTGTTAACTCCAGTCTCCAGGAACTGAAGTCTTCTTCTGGCCTCCAAAGGCATTGTACATACACCTGAGTCATGCAGACCAAACACTCACCCACGTAAAATAAGTAAATTTAATTAAAAGAAAAATACAACAACTGACCTCAAAACCCTAAGAGCCCACCTTGGGGACTCAGAAATATTAGCATGCCCTGAAAAGGTCTGTCATCTCCATCTTTCTCCTTTATGCTTTGAAGCCATGATAATGATGAGTGAGGTCTTGAAATTAAGTTCATTGTTACCATTCAGGGAGGTATGTCCATCAACTGTAGGGGTAAAACTAAGCAGCAAGGCGGACAGGACCTCAGCTCTCTACCACAGATTCCCAATTTGTAAACTCCCTTTCCAGGGGACAAATACATGGGAGGAACTGGTCACTTCCCAGCTTGAGCACTAACCCCGTTAGTATTATAGCCGTATGACCATTAGAATGGAAGTGATCTGTTACATTTGTCTAGGGCAGGAACCAAAAGCCAACCAGCTTCCTGGAAATAGTTGAAGCTGGAAGCCCTATGTGATCAATCACAGGCCTAGCGTAGCTGTTCAGTGTGACTAATGCACACACAGAGCATCACAGACAGAAGGAGAAAACCCAGGACTGCCAGATAAAACCAAGTGCAATCTGGCCGCCCTCCTGAACTCTGTCAATCACGATCACTCTCATGCCATCACCTTGATGAAGACTGAGGAGGTCAGGGAAGCTTCAAATGGGCTCTAAATAGAGAAGTTCCTCCTGGAAGGTGAAGAACTTTGTTAAAGACATCAAAGAACAAAGTCAAACCTGGCCAGGTAACAAAGCCTCCTAATCTCAGCACTGAGGCTGAGGCATAAGGACAGAAGTTCAAGGCCAGCCTGGGCTATAGAATGTGACTTTGTCTCAAAAGAATAAGACCACTCAGAGATGGAGGTCGTCTTGGTTAGTCTGTGTCTAATAGAAACTTAGACTCAGGGTCTTTGATGGCATGTTATACAAAGCTGGAAAGCTGGAATTCTGGTCTTTCATCAGGTACTGGCTACCAACACCTCATCTCTAGTCTGAGTTCTCCAATTTCTATACTTCATTCTAAATATAAGCGCCCGTAATTCTGTAAAGCCAAGTTAGCCTTCCCCAAAACCTGTTTTATTTCTCCTTGTATGATTTATCCCTTTATTTTTGTGGTACTGAGGGTTGAACCCAGGACCTCATGCAGGCTCAGAAAATATTTTTACCACTGAGATACTTCTCTAGTTCTGTATCACCTTTCTCGGGGCATGCATCCAAGACTGTGTAGCTGATTGGCCCCAGACAGCAGCAGATTGAAATATCAACTCTGCCCATTTGATGTGCACTTAATCCCCTGAGCAAGGCAAGCTCTTGTTCCAGCACTCACAGGCACAGGTGTGGGTGCCCCACATTAATCCTGCAGGGCCCACAGTGGGCCCAGCCCAGCCCAGCTCCAAACATAAACCATGTGCCATGACTAGCATGTCACAAGGCACTTTCCCCAAGTCCAAACTGGCAGTCTTTGATGCGCCGAGCACCTGGAGACATCTGCAGTTTTGTGACTCTTCCCCTGTTTCCATTCCCACAATGCTCCCTGTGCTGGCTCAGATCACAGAAAGGTCGCAGGCTCCATCTGGCTACCCTGCTCCCTCCACTCTCTCCCTCATCACCCTCGTCCCCCCTGAGGAGTTTCTGCCCATTTTGTCATTTCCACCTGTTCTGACAGGTTCCCCTGCCTGACCTCAAGATAGCCCTTGGGGACATTAATCATAGAACAGCCGGAGCCGTGAAAGAAACAAGGGTTTGGCTGGATACTGTTACCGTCCCTGTCACCTACTAATCATGTCTCATGACTCGGAAGGGCTTAATCAGACGGCCTGCTCTCTCATTAATCATCCCAGGCTCACTCAGACTTCACAGAGAGATTAAAGTTTAGTCTCACTGGCTCCCCATGCCTCCTCCCACCTCACCCTCCTCTAAAAGTTTCAGCAGGGGGAGGTCTCAGGTTCCTCCAGCTTTGCCAACTGTCAGGGTGACTGCAAGGGTCTGATGCCTACAGTGTGCACTCATCTTGGGTAGAGACACCCCCCTGCGCCCTTACACACACACACACACACACACACACACACACACACACACACACAGAGTTCTCCCCTTTCCAGCCATCCCACAGTTCAGGGACACAAAGCTCAACCCTGAATGAATTGGGTGTTTGGGGAACCACAGGCCTGCTCAGATCAGGAGAGGCGAACAGAACCCTCAACAATCTCTCAAACCACCTCAAAGAACTAAGGGAAAGGACGTCCGTGTTTTGTCAACAGCAAGGAAAGTTAAGCAAAACATTTGTAAACAGCTTCTTCAAGTGGGCATCTGTGGCACAGCCGGCTGAATAATGGTTCCCTGGCAGCAAAAGTCCCCCCCACTCAGATGGTGCCAGCAGCCCCACGTCACCCTCACTTGCCACTAGGCTGAAAGGAGAGCTTCCAGTGAGTCAAAAATAGCCCGCATCCTTTACAAATTTGTTTTAGACCAAAATAAAAATGATAGAAAGGACACTCCCGAAATACCCAGTACATGAGAACAGACTGCAGTGCTGATTCGTTCTTTTCCTGGTTTGGTAACCCCCAGGGCTTCAAAGGGTTGGAGGAGCAGGTCCCAGCCAAAGGCTGCAGCAGGGGCTTTCCTCTTTTCCACTGTTGGCTCTGGGCTCACTCAGGGCGCTGTTGACTTACGCAGTGCTCTACAATTATGGGCATCAAGGATAATATTTGCCCTCAGAGCCAGGAGAGAACAAATATTTTATCAACATCTAAATCATCTCTCATCTGGCAGGAGAGGAGGGGCCTGTGCTCAGTGGTACACGCAGAAGCTGTCAAGGAGCTGCCTGGGTAAATCTACCTGTAGCAACTTGACCTAACAGAACGTGGGACTAGGCCCATTGCAACCAGCTCTCCCCGAAGATCCAAAATGCCTGTGCCCTTGCAAGCACTGCCCACCCTCACCCCTTATCCCACAATAATTGCCAATGTCCTCTCCTCATACCTTGCTCATTTCCAGCAATAGGAACTAGGCTTGGGTCTTGGGAAGATGGGGGATTTCCGTGGATATTTGGGGGGTTATGAGGGCTTGCACTGTTGTGTTTGTTTCCATTCACAAGTCCTCCACCGCTAGCCCAGAAATGACAGTAGGTGGAAACACTATCTTTCATTACACAAAGTATAAATAGTGTAATCTATCAGCGCTGTCAATCATGATGATTGATTACACGCTGTCATAGAGAAGAGTGACATATTAGAAAAGTTTTGTTAACAATGCCTATTGCTAGTCAGCCTGCCACCGAGGCTGGTGATTAATGTGTTGTCAGCCTGTAATCCCACACCCTTGGCTAATGAGGCAGGGATTTATCATCTTTACAGAGTGGCAGATGTCAGGGAGAAAGGAATCCAAGTGCTGGAAACAATATACTTTTTCTTACTAGACCTGACAACTCTGACAGGCCGAGAAAAACACCACAAAGCAGCTTTGTATGAGCACCATCCGAAAAGCGGAACTTTCCATTTGGCATCTTAGCTTTAAAGACTGCTGTAAACCAACCAGCCTCCACGGCGCTGGGGCGGGGATGGGGGTGGGGGGTGGCACGATAAGAGGAGGACACAATAAGGAGCTCTGTGAACTTTGCACCTCATCCTGACAGCCTGCGACCTGAGAAAAGGATACCATGAGCAGTGGTGGCGAGCAGACAGCTTTCTTTGGGAGAGGAGCTTGCCGTGACTTTTCACTTTTACCTGTGAACTTGTAGCTGAGAGAGCACGGCATGGGGGAGGGCAGGTGGGGGAGGGGAGAGGGCAGGCAAGGGGGGGCCGGTGGCTGGAGCTGAGAGAGCGGCTGGCTTCCCTGGCACCTCCCTGTGCTGGCTTTTACCTAGAGACAAGGAGCTGTGGCTGGAAACACTGCCCTTTCTTCTGGGCATAGGAAGCAGGGAGGAAGATGGGAAGGGAGACTTCTCATTGGCCAGGAAGAGCCACATGGCAGGAAGAGAAGATTCCTGAACATGACTGTATTTCATCACTTCCTTTAAGGCATTTCAGACCGATGCCCCCTCGCTGCCTCTGCTGTCTTACATCCCACCGTCTCTCTTTCTCATGGGAGACAAGGACTAAGGCTGTCCAAGCCCAAGGACGTTCAAGTGGAGGGGAAGAGAGAACCATCCAGAAGCCCTTTTAAGAACTGCTTACTCTGCTTCCCAAACCCTCCTGTCAATTCTAGTACCCAAGAAGACCCCCGAGGCCCATCTTGAATTGTCTAAGACAGTCCAAGATGTTTCTGCGTATTTCAACTTGGTCCGGCAATCCACTCCATCCCAAAGGCTGTGCGTATCCTGCCCACCATGGAGATGTTCAGACTCTCCAGACAACATCCGAGGCATTTCTAACTAGAAAGTTCCAACACTGCCACTGCCACTCTTCTCTCCCCCGGGAGCCTTCTGCTCCTGGTTGAGGGTGCCGGAGCAAGTCCAAGGGGAGAGGCCTACATGTCCTCCAGTTTGGAAACTTCATCTCAGAGCTTGGCCAAAATGTCATGTGTTGCTTATTCTCATGTCAGTTTCCAATGAAGGGGGCAAATCTTAAGTGGCAACATTCTGACAGATGTAATCCTTTTTCAAACACATACCTCCACTAATGTACACAAATTTGAAGCAAGAAGAAAACCAGTGGGGGGGGGGGTGGGGTGGGAGACAGCAACCGGAGGAGAAACTCTCTGCCCTCTGTCAACAGCACCCTAGCACCCTCAGGCTAGAACACACAGCAAAGCATTGAGTAATTTAATCTCCAAAGGCAGCGCTCTGGCATTCAAACTAGACCGGGGTCTCTAGAGCTGGGCCACACCCAGTGCAGTGAGAGATGGCTCTAGCAGGCCAGGAAACCACAGGCCCAGAAGGAAATAAAGGGTCACACCCAGACCCTGTGGGTCCTCCCCACCCCTAAGGTGATGAAGGCTGCCAACCCGGGGGGAAGAGCTTCCCCAGGAAAGGCCTGAGGTCAGAGGCTGGGCAGTGGGAGGCTCTGGGTAGAAGTTCCTGCCCTCCCTTCCCTGGCTCTTTGTGGGGATCAGTGCAAAGAGGCAAGCTGAACCCTGATGTTAATCAGGCCGCACTGAGTGCAGGGTGATGAGGGCCGGCGCCAGCTCCACTCTGCCTGTCCAGGCTGTCCTGGCCGCAGATCTCCCTTAGTGATAAACTCAAAAGCTCTACAGCCACCCTTATCCTACAGTCCCTGAGGCACACACAGAGTAGACACAGGGACACTCCGCCCCCAGCCTCGTGGCAGAAGCCAGAGGGCTTTGCAAGGCTTCCCCAGACTCCCTACTCAGCTCTGCAAAGAGGCAGAGCCCCCATCTGGCTTTCCTGCCACCAGCTTCTCCCCCACTCTTCCCTGCACTCCTTCAGGCAGCTTTCATTAATTCCCTCAGCCGGCAATTTCCACCCATCTGACGACAGATTAGAAGTGGAATTCAAAAGGAAAGTCACTTGACCTCCCATAATGTGCTCCTCTTAATTACATTAAAGATTTTCAAATGTGGGCATACTGGGTTTGACAGGTGAGGTTTTAATCAACTTCAGGTGGTTACACTGAAATGCTCCCTGGACTGGAGCCACAACATTGGCTGCACCTAGGCTATCCAACGTGGTTCTAATTTAAATGACTAATTTTGACACAAGGAAAAGATGAGCCCCCACGGGGACCCTTGCCCACACTGGTGGGGGAGACTTTCTAAATTGGAATGAATGCAGCAAGCTGAAATACAGGTCCAGGTTCTTTCTAGGGTGGGGGTGGCCCAAGTGTAGCATTGATCCTTTGTATATGCCTGCATATAATTACAGTAAGTTTTTTTTGTGTGTTGAATTATACAAACGCTTCAAAAGTGGGTACCTAATGTCTTTTTCTAAAGCCGTGTTATTATTTTGGTCAGAAGTTGTTTACAGGAAACAAATTTATTTACTAAACTCTGACATGTTTGCACAACTGCACAGAATTTATGTTGTGAGCCCAAAGCTTGACTTTCATGTGAACTTTCTTGGTTCTGACTTGGTGGATTGGAGCATGAATGTTTAGGTGGGATGGCTTCCTCGACAACCCAGGTTCTGCAGCCAATTCATGTATTTCATTTTTTCTCTCCCCAGATATTTTAGTCATTCAGGAAATGGGTAGTGAGCATCTACTATGGTCTAAGTACTACACTGGACAATGAGGGTATAACCATAGGATGGGGCTGGGGAGAAGATGTGTAGTTCCTGTCCTTAAAAGATTATTTAAGAGAACACACGAGCAAAATCATGCACACAGACCTTTGACATTGCAAAGGCAGTAGAGCTAAGGGGAAAAAAATGCATGCTGCTTTGAAGATCCACAGCAGAGCTGAGATCTGCTCTTGGAGGAGCCTGCTGCCCTGGGGAAGGGATTATAACCTGGAGCAGAAAAAGACAGGTGAGCTGCATTCTAGAAGAAAGTATTTCAAGAGTTTAGGCAGAGGGAAAGCATGAGTGAAGGCCCTGGTTGGGTAGGGAGGGGAGTATCGTCCTGGGGCTCCAAAGGTTAATGGATGTGTGCTGGTGATAGAAAGGAATGGCTTGCAGCTAGACAGTAGGTAGTAGAGCCAGGCCAGGCTCCAAAGGTTGGCACAGAACATATAAGAAAACATGGTCTTTACCCAAAAAGCAAAACTTAAGCCTATTCAAGAGTTGAAGCAGGAGGATGCCACGGTTCTTTTGTATTTGGCAAGAAACTATTGAAAGAGGCAGAGGAGGCCATTGTGGGATTCAAAGGTGATGGGAGTGGGCTGGTTAGAAACTTCATAATGATCTGGAGCTTGACTGAAGACACCCGTGAAGTGGTTTGAACATGTGGAGTGATGATACAGAATGGATTGGGTGGCTTGGGGGAAAAGCTGAGCAAAGAAGTTGGTGTAATGTTGAGATGGACTGGCTAGTCCATACTTCCCACTTACACAGCCGAATGGGTGGCAGAGCCAGCCCCTGAGAGCCCAGGATTTATGAAGGCAGACTAGATGTGAGCATGAACAATGGGAGGGGCTTGGGAACATGTGAGGCTTGTCAAGAAGTAGAGACAAGTCCCTCATGGAGCTCAGAGGACCCCTCCTTGAGCTTACATGGGTGTGACTGAACCCCTGGATGTGAAGGAGACTTCCAGCTGGAACAGCATGGACGGAGAAAAATGGGCACTTGATGTATGCTTGAGATGCATCAGCATTCATGGGCTATGGAAACTGACACAGGCCATCTCAGAGAAGGTGGCTGGGAAAGCATGTGTCCCAAGGACCAAGGAAAGAGGATGCCTCAGGAAGAAGGTGAGGCCAGGGCTGAAGTATCAACTACTGGGAAGGCTGAGGAAAAGACAACCTTAAACCCAACGCTTGCATGGGCAGCACAATGAGTTCAACGCCAAGATAGGCAACTTAGTGAAACTCTGTCTTTAAAAAAAATCCCCTAAACAAAAACAAACAATAACAACCAAACAGTCAAAAGAGAGCTGGGCTGCAGATGATCAGGTCAGTGTGTTCCTAGAAAGCATGAGGCATAACATTCAGTCCCAGAGATACTGTCTCAACCCCTAGAAAGAAGAAAAGGCAAACCACAGCTTCCAATGATGCTAAGTAACAAAGGGAGGCAACTGGTAGGCCCACTAGGTACAGCGATAGGGAGGTCCCAGGGAATTATTCTAATGGAAAAAAAAATGCCCAAATCCACAGGAATGCAGACTGGAGTAAGCTGCTAATGAAAGAGAAGGGGGCATCATGGGAATAGGCACAACTTTGGAAAAAGTTCAACACTAAACAGAAATAGAAGGTTCTGGCAGAGCCAATGGTTGGCTGTGTAAAGACAAACCTGAGACTTCTCTGAGTCTGGATTGTGAGAGAGAGGCAGGCTCTGCAATCTAAAGAAGCAAATGGCTGTCCCCTGTAAGAAACTGATGACATCCATCAGATGGGTTAGAGGACTATGCCTCAGACGGGAGGGGACAAAAAGAAGATTTCTCCTGGGATAGACTAGACATTTATTTGATCCACAGACCAAAGGGTGCTCACAAGAGTGGAGTGTTTTTGTGGATGCTTCAAAGGGCATCAAATTGAGTTGGATTAAGGAGGAGAGAAGCAGACAGGTCACATTACCCCACTTGGAACCTATGGGATGGCTCTGAGCACTCTCCCCAACACTGGGGTGCATCTGGAGTGTATGACCATTCAGAGAGGAATGGCTACAGCCATGGTGGGTGGTTATAGGGACCAGGAGAGGGCAATGTTCTGTTCTTGTTTTTTCTCTCCTCTTAGGACGAGGCTCCAACTGGTCCAAAAGAAACTGCAATGTATTCAGCTATGCTTGGCTTTGTTGGAAATAAGGAGAAAGAGCATGCCTGTTATCTGTGTGTGACTTACAGGCATTTTGAAGAAATAAGATAATCACAATTTACACAGAAAAACCACACAGCTGGGATCAGGGGTCAGGAGTCAGTTAGGTAAAGTTTCTTGGAGGAGGCAGGAGCTGAGTTGTATGGTGGGTTAAGTAAGACTTGGACAAGTGGCCAGCAAAGGAGGACCATGGAACCTAACTTTCCATAGCTCCATTTACATTTTTCTTGCTAGCAATATTTCACTGAAGAAAGACAAGAAAACATAAGGAAAATGTAAAGAAAATGCCATTGACTTGCAATGGCATTGTGGTGATTTGGGTGAGAATGTCCCCTATAGGCTCATATATTTGAATATCTTCAGTTGGTGGAACTATGTGGGAAGGATTAGGAGGTGTGGCCGCGAGGGAGGAGGTGTGTCACTGGGGGGTAGGTTGTGAGGGTTCAACAGCTCATGCTATTCCCAATTAGCATTCTCTTCCTCCTACTTGCAATATTACTTCCTCCTGCAGGATCATCATGGACTCTAACCCTCTGACATTGTAAGCTTCCAAAGTCAACATTTTCTTCCTTCACTGAGTTGCCTTGGCCCTACTATCTTATCACAGCAATTTTGAAAACTAAGACAAGTACATAAATGTGGTAATCATCTATCTGACTTCCCTTCCCCCCTTATGTATGTAGGCAGGTCTGTACACATGTGAACACACACATATGCTCACATGTACACACCTGTGTGCACACATCCAGATGGGACATGGAACTACATACCCCTACATGTCTGTAGGGGTAGTTGTCTGTGCTTTACCCTGAACCCCGCCCCTAGTGAGGCAGCAGGTAACTTCTAGGTACCTGCCTCCCCCTGGGGGGAACATGGTCTGAGATGAGGTCCCCTTAAGACCTAGGAGGAGTACAAGCTTCCTTTCTCTTCTCTACCTTGTGGTCTTGCATGCTGGTGCTATGGATCAAGGCAGAGCTCTCCTGAGAATCATGTTGGACCACACCCCACCCCTCCTGGATTCCACAACCAACCCAGTTATTCTTGTTGTGAGTTAAACCCTTAATAAATTCCTTTGAACTTCAAATAGACTCCATGGAATTATCCTGTTATCTGGCCCCCTTTTCCCATTACTAATCTGGTGTTTTTTAGATATTTTTCCTCTTTGTATACTAAGAATAATTTCCATTACATTCATTCATAATTAGAAATAAAATCCCTGCAAACTTCCAACATCAGAGACAGCTGAATCTAGTCAGTGTATAGGCAGGGCCTGGGAGAGGTGTCCCAGTGACTTCCTCAGACAGATGTATTGATGAAAGGCTCAGTCACAGGACTACAACCATAGAATGCCTTTCCAGGCTGCCAACAAGCCCTCTTCTGTCTGTGAGAACCAGAGGGGAATACTTCTTGAGGACTAAGGGGAGCAATCTGACCTGGCCACCTTTGCTTTGGCTAAAACCTTCCTCTACAATTGTTTAAACAGCTCAGTAGTTTGCCTTCTAGTACTGGGTACCAGCACTGCTCTCAAAATAAAGACTTCATGATTTAGGCTTAGCTTCTAGAAAAGAATCATTTCTCCTGATAAGAGAAATGGCCAAACATAAGATTCCAGTAACAAACACAGATAGCACAAATGTTTATATAAAAAAAAAGCTTAATAAAATAAAAATAAAGCTATAACCTGCAGTGGTGGCACACACCTGTAATCCCAGCACCTGGGAGACTGAGACAGGAAGTTTGCCGTGATTTTTAAGCTAGCCTAGGCTATATAGTAAATATCAGGTCAGCCTGAGCTACAGAGAAAGGTCATTTCAATAAAAGAAACACAAACAAAAGCATTTATGGTATATTCTAATCCTAACAGCCGCACTAGCAACAATTCCATGCATCAGAAAGAAAGTGTTTCTCTGATTAAGAAAGAGTTCTGGAGCCAAGGGTAGAGGCAGAAGATGTGCCTTGAATGGGTCAGACCTAAACTGAACTTTGAAAGACAATGTAGAAGCTTAGATTGCTGGCCTATGCCTGTAATCCTAGTGCTTGAGAGGGTGAGGCAGGAGAATCACCTTAAGTTTGAGGATAGCCTATGCTACCTAGAGAGCTGCTGTCTCAAAGGTAACAACAACAACAACAAAATAGAAGTGTGTTAAAGAGCAGGAGCAGGGTATCCAACAGGTAGTGTAAGACACAGGGGAGGGGCCACTTACAATCCCTAGTGCTGAAGGACCTGTGGAAGACTTGTTAACTAAGAACTGTAATGGAAGAAGACTCATCTCTCCCTCTTCCTAGGGACTGTGGTAACTAGCATAGTGGGGTCAGCACAGAGCCATGGAGTGATTCCACTGCACTCCAGACAGAGGAAGACAAGCATTGGCCCAACCCTCAAAGAATCAGACCTCCGTGAATCGAACCACATAGGTCATGCCAAGTGGAGTACACTCTATCCAATAACAACAACTCAGCATCTCAGGCAGGGACCTTTCTGTGATCCATGCACCTGCAGCACATCACCAACACGGCAATTGGGAGAAATGTAAACTCTCAAGCCCCACCCACAACCTAATCAATCAGCTGCATGGGGGATGGGGACTGGAGATCTCTTTGACCAATCCCTCCATCCCTGCAAGCTTTAGTTTGATAACCCCTGCAATAAACCCAGCAAAGGGGTAAACCAGCTTAGGCAAGGCATCTGACTCACCAGGTACTGGCCTCTGCCCCAGCCTCCCCCTGCCAGCAACCTAGAAGCCAGGAAGCTGAGAGACATTTTCAAAAGATCAATGCCTGAAATAAGCCCTGTGAAGCCCTCACTGCGTCCGGGCAGAAATGGCTGCTCTGGGACTCCAGGGGGATATTTTAGAATGATGGACACTCTGTTACCAGCAGCCCCTGCCTCGGAGGACTCTCTCCTCACTCTGGCAGAAAGAATGGACATGATCAGGACTCTGAGATTGCTAACACCGCTGGGAGATGATGTATTTCTGCTAATGGCACCTTCTGTCGCTTGCAAGAAGCGGCTCCAGCTTCCTCTTGTCCCGCAGAGAATCTGGCAGTCTCCAGAAGATGTAAGAGAAACCTGAGGACATTTGGAAGATGCACTGTTCGGGAAGGGTGTTTTCAATTTGATTTACCTTCACCTCCTACAAGGAAAGGATAGTTAGTACCACACTGCATCAGGAGCCCAGCACGCACCAAGAGTGAGCCTGGGGGAGACTAAATAACCCTTGTCAAGCCTAGGAAGAGCGGTCACATGGAAGCTTGTGACTGGCTCCTCCAAAGACACAATAACTGAGAATTAGCTTAAGTGCAGCAGGAGGGATGTGGCTAGGAATAAGGAAATGACACCCGCATGTTTTATGGTTAGAGACCAATAGGGGTTTCCACCCACTGCCTGAAGATCAAATCGTTGAGAAATCTACTCTCTGGTTGCCGCTGACAGGCAGCAGTAAAGGCAATTATTTGTACAAGAAGCAAGGCCTTGGGCTTTTAAGCGGTATAGATGAAAACATCCAGGATATGGATGAAAACATCTGGTGTGCTCAAGTCCTTCTGCCAGAATGTACCATCTTACAATCAGAATATATCTTAGATGGCAAGCTCACTCACATCCACTCACAGGTGCTGGTAATGGTGTAAACAGATTGACTCCAAATGGAAGTTGTACCAACATTAGAAGGTCTGAATGTTAGACACTGAATTTGTTTCCACAAACTTGAATGCTTCAAACAACAGAGGGCTGTCATCTTGCAGTTCTGGAGACCAAAGATATGAAATCAAGAATGTGGCAGACCCAGAGGCTCTGGGAGGTAATCTCTCTTTACCTCCTCTAGCTTCTGGAGGTTCTGACATGCTTGGGATTTGAGCTCCACAGCTCCAGTCTGCCTGTCTTGGGGTTCCCCTTCTTGGCTTCTGTGGATTTGTCCTGGATTTGGGGCCTACTCTAGTCTAGGAAGATTTCATCTTGAATTCCATAACTATATGATATATGTAAATACTTTTGACAAATAGAATCACATTCATTGTTTCCAAGTGTGTGTACTTTTGGGGAGGGGATGCTATTTAAACTACTAGAATGATTTGCCAATGAACTTGGATTTGTTCTGAGAGTGTGGGATACATTAGTAGAAGAAAATGTAACACAAACTCTGCCTTTATAGATCTTCCAGTGAATTCTAGAAGATGACAAAGGAAAATTACTGAGGGCCATAAATAAATTCAATGACATTTTTTTAAAAGTGGTAAGTTCTGAGAGAAAAAATAATAGGTAGAACCAGATACAAAACTCTTGACCACTGATGTGAATTCTAGTTGGTAAAGTTTGCAGCATGAATCATGGTGGGTCAGGCTCATTGAGAAGGTAAGATTTAGTCTAGAAAAGAGAGGGAATTTACTGGAAGGTGCAGTGCAGACTGATGGGGCAGAAAAGGGCATTGATGGTCTTAGCCAACTGTGAACCTTGTTGACTACAGTGCCAACCTGTCAGGCAAGCTAAGCCAACTTGCGGAACAGTGGCATGACAGTTATGGTGTAAGCAATAGCTCTCTGATTGGATCTGAGGCCCGCATCACAGGAAGAAATCAATTGATGCCCAGCCAAAACCACAGGGATAGGGAAGTCAAGAGCCCTAGGGGGAACTTATTAGCATTGTTTAGCTGAGTTGACATAGCATCAAATTGCTTTCTAAATATCTGTGTTTCTACTAGAAACAAGTAATTCCCTCAGCTTTAACCAGAGAAAGTTCTCTTTACCGTGAGTAGTAGTAGATGCAGAGATTCATGACTACTCCAGGTGCTTAGAACAACTGTGCATGAATGCTTAGTCCTAAACACGTTTATACTGCCCTTAGTGGCAAGAACAAAAAAGTATGTAAGAGCTGGAAGATAAGGAGAAAGACTGTTGAATGCCATGTTTAGATTTGACACAAACATTATACTCATGAATTCTTAGCAGCTTTGGTTACCTGGACTGGGCCTGCTTAAGAGAAGTCCTACCAAAAGTCAGTCATGAAATGAGGAGGGGATAGCAGGGTCCTACAGCACCATGCTGAACTAGTGACTACTGACAGACTGCGAAAGAAGGGGTCACTGTCTTCAGCTGTCACCATTTGGTGAGCCACAAGCTCCAATGGACAGTTCCAAACCCATGGTTACACAGATAGTCTAGCCAAATTCAGTGAAATAAAACAAAAAGGATTTGAAAATGGGAACAATGTTTGTATGGAGGAGAGATATTGACATGGATAGGAAGGGGATAAGAGAGTCTACAGCTAATTTCATACTTAGCTATAACACTCCATTTCCTCTAAAGACTGGAAACAAGAAAAAATGTTTCCCTTATTGAAATTCTACCCAGACCTGTGAAATGGTGGTACCTAAGTGCCATGGTTTCTAAGCTGTTGAATAAGACACTGAAATGAAATTAGTAACCTGTAGGGGGAATGTAGAGAAAAACCTGCTTCAGCAACTCATATGATTAACTATTTGTAACAAAACAAATCTCAAATTAAAGAAGCACTCCTAGAAATAAATGAGTTTGAAAAAGTCACAAGAAACAGTTATATTCATATAAACTAATAATACATAATCAGAAACTGACATATAAATCAGCACTATTTACTATGCTACAATACATATAAAATACTTACAAACAAGGCTAACAGAGTTTGAGCAAGATTTGTGTGATGAAAACTACAGAATACAGATGAGTGAAATTTTAAATGGCCTAAATGACTGGAGAAGGATACTTATTTTCATGGACTTAGAATCATGTAGACATTAATTCTCCTCTAATAAGCCATACGTTCAATATAATCCCAATTAAAATTCCACCAAAAATGTACAGAAGTCAATAAGCTGATATGAAAATGTATAGAGAAAGCAAAGGAACTATCCAAACAACTTTGCCAATAGAGGGCAAAACCAGAGGATTTATCCTATCAAAATACACAGCAGAGCAGTTAAGCACATGCTCCTGATGAAGGGGTCCACTCCATATGGCAGGACGGAGGGTTCAGAGACAGACACCACACACATAAAGCCAACTGATGGTTCACAAATGTGTAAGGTAAGTGGAGAGGTAATAACTCCTTAAACAAAGGACACTGTAATGACTTGATATCCAACTGAAAAATAATTAAGAAACCTCTATTGCTACAGATTGACCTACATCAAGCATACATTTACACCATGTACCATGTATAAGTAGGAACTCAAAATGGAGTGTAGACTTAAATACAAAGGGCTATGACTATGAAATTGGGGGGGGGGTTTGAAAAAACAAAACAAAACAAAAAAACAAGAGACCAAACTTTTGTGCTCATGTGTTAACCAGGATTTCTTAGATAAAATAATAAAAGTTAATGTACAGAAGAAAAGAATTATAAATTGGACATTTCTTAGAATCCAAATGATTATTCTTTAAAGGGCACTGTTGGTCAGGTGGCAGTGGCACACACCTTTAATCCTAGCACTCAGGAGGCAGAGCCAGGTGGATCTCTATGAGTTTGAGGCCAGTCTGGTCTACAGAGCAAGATCCAGGACAGTCTCCAAAGCTACACAAAGAAACTGTCTCAAAAAACCAAAAACAAATTAAAGGGAAATGTTAATAAACATTAACAGGTATGTCTCAGACTAAGATGAAATATTTTAAAAGCAAGTATTTGACAACTAACTTATATGTAGGTTATATAATGATATCTTAAACTCAATATAAGGAACAACTCACCTCTTGAAACTGGCACAGGATTTGAGCATGTTTTTAAGCAAAGGACACAAGAGAAATGCAAATGAGCACTTGAGAGAATGGTTGATATCTTCATTAGGAAAATGCAAAGCATACCCACAATGAGGTACTACCAACAAACCCATCAGAACATCCAAAGATAAAAATAAAAACCAATAACACATTGATGAAATTATGGGAAATACATATGATAATTTTCATATTTTACTGGAAGAAATGAAAAATGGTATAGCCACTGGTGGTGGTGCTTTATACCTTTAATCCCAGTACTCTGGCTGATCTCTGAGTTTGAGGCCAGCCTGGTCTACAGAGCAAGTTCCAGGTCAGTCAGGGGTAAACAAGGAGACCCTATCTTGAAAAAAAAAAGAAAGAAAAGAAAAGAAAGAAAGAAAAAGAAAAAAACGGTACAGCCACCCATACCAGGAAGCATACACTTATCAAGAGACTCAGTCCCACTTTCAGGTAATTACCCCAAAGAGATATAAACAGGCTGGTACACAAGTTTCATGCACACTTAAGGACTCTACACATCCATTGCAGCAATTTAATGAGATCACAGAAATCTATAAACAACCTAGAGGGCCCTCATCTTATGAATGGACAATCAGATATAATCATACAGTGAAATAATTTGTTTTAATGGTAAAAATTTTATTGCTAAAACAAAAATTAATTTTAAAAAATTGAGTGTTGAACAAGCCAAGGAAAGGGGGGCGGGGTGAGCTACAGATGCATGCAACAACATGCACCACATGCATGGTGACAGGGGAAGACAAAAGCCAATTCTAATTCAAACAGTGTCTGAGACAAAGGACAGGAGGATGGTAAGGTTAGCTGATGACAAAGGACAGGAGCTGATTTGTGGGGCTAATACTCTTCTTTATCCTGCTTGCTACGGTAATTATATCTTACATATTTATCTAGGCTCATGAAACTGTATGCTAAAAAAGGTGAATTATTATGCAAATTGCTTACTAAAATATAATGGTGCAAATTGTTTACTAACGTAAATATTTACTGTATGTCTTATTTATTTGTCTATTGCTATGATAAAACACCATGACCAAAGCAACTTATAAAATAAAGCATTTAATTTTGGGTGTATAGAGTCCATGCTGGTAGGCCAAAGGCATGGCAGGAGAATAGAGAGTTTACAATGTTCCCCAGGTAGAATGTGGGAGCTGTGAATGGTGTGAGTCTTTAGGAATCTCAAAGCCCAAACCCAGTGACACACCTTCTTCAACAAGGCCACACGTCCCAATCCTTCCCAAAGATTTCTACCAACTGCAAACCAAATATTCAAACGTAAGTGCCTTCAGGGCCATTCTCATTCCACATTATATGTAACTTATTCCTTAAATTGGCTTTGATAAATCATATCTCCTTTTATCCTTGGCATGTCCTGGAAAGAAAGCATCTAGGTGAACTATTCAGAGGAAGGCACCAGATCTGTCCTCCCAGGCATGGGTAAGGCTTAGAGAGTGAGTGGGTGGGAGCCTGTTAGATGTATAATACAGAATGATGTTCACACTGGCATGCAACATTTTTATATTACAAAGAGCTTCTAAAATGAGCTGGTAGGCATGGGAGTGTTGTATTTATTTAAAAGTTTCTGAATGCTTACTCATGATTCCTAAACTTCTCTCATAGACCTATATTCATCTTCAGACTGGCACCAGACCATGCACAACTCTGAGCAGTACTGACACAGACAATTTCCTGGAATGATGATGTAATATGTATTTTCAAAATTAAAAGTAAGCAATGATGAACACTAACATAATATATAATATAAAATATGGAATTTTTATTCAATTCCTTTATTCCCTCAGCAGTGTTCCTGAGCCATAAGAGGGTATTAAATATGCACAACAGAATCCTGTCTTTATTTCATATATATATATATATATATATATATATATATATATTTATATTTATATTTATATTTATATTTATATATTTATATTTATATTTATATTTATTTATTCACATATATAATACATGTGAATAAATAAATATATATATTTCACATATATAGTTATAGCATTTGATATCTTAAAATATGAGTTGCTATTTCTAAGTAGGTTTATTATATCTAAGTTTACTTCTCATGGTATTTGTTTTCTAGTTCATCTATTAAATACACGTTTGGGGAAAGGGTCTTTGTTTTATAAACAAAGGGAAATATTTGGTTCCTCTTTATCTCAGAGGCCAAGATTATCAAACACCTATTCTTTCATGTTGTGGCTCATGTCTGCAATCCCAGCTCTGTGAAGGCTCACACAGATAGATTGCCGTGAGTTCCAGGCTGGTCCCCACAGGGAATTCCAGGAAGTCTAGATTAAAAGCCGAGACCATGCCTAGAATCAGATATCCTTAGTTCCTGTCACATCAGCAGAGTTCCAGGAGGACCAAATCCTTGGCTGCACGTTCTGTAAAGTACTACTTATCTCTACCATGTATCTACCATATTTCTCTATGATAATAGGTACTACAGAGAGTGCAAAGGTGTTGGTGGGTGGATAACTTGGCCTCAAAGACCTCTGAGAATTTGGAGGTTTAAGGCAAGGAGGGAACAGAGTACCCCAAATGGCTCTATAGGACTAGGAGATTATAGGTGAATGACTAGGAGATTATTATTTGTTTGTTTGGTTTTTCGAGACAGGGTTTCTCTGTGTAGCTTTGCGCCTTTCCTGGATCTCACTCTGTAGACCAGGCTGGCCTCAAACTCACAAAGATCCACCTGGCTCTGCTTCCTGAGTGCTGGGATTAAAGGCTTACACCAACACCACCCGGCGAGATTATTGGTGAATAATCACTGTTGGTGCCATTATGGAGATGATGTGGGACTATCATCAGAACATGGTCCAGCGGGAACAAAAGCATCATCTCGTGGGAAACGAGAACTTCCCAGACCACTGTGGTAACAAGGCATGTATATATATATGGGACTCTTTAGAGCTTGCCAATGACTCTGAGTGTGGGGGGTCAGGAATATAACATGGGAGGAAAAAAGGAAGCCAGGTTGCAAGGATATAGCACAATGTGATTGGTAAAGGGAGGGGTGAAGCTGGTAAGACCATGGAGGAAGGGAGAGTCTGACCAAGACCCAAATGGATGGAAAAGAGGTAAAACAGGCAGAAGCATAGCCAAGGTAGGGGTGGTGATAGCTTTGAAACCTCCTCCAGGAAAAGAAAGAGTTGATAGTATTGTGTTGACCATCTCCAACACAACAGGAGCTGGCCTGAGTTTGTCTGAAAGGAAATAATGCTGGCTGGAGGTTGAAGACAGGTGGGGTTAGGAGGGTTCTGGTTTGGGCTGTAACAAAAGCTCACTAACCTTCGCAGTTCAGGGTGCCCTAAGGATCTCCTAAGTAATCATGGAGAGAAGAGAAGCCAAAATTGCCAACAACTTCATTAGACCAAATAAAAGAATTATATCATAATGACTTAATGGGCATTTGACACAAACTAAGAAGCATAACTTGGAAGAACCCCGTTTCATTCTATTCCTCAGGGCTTGCAATTATTTACTAAGGGGACATGTATACTTGTTGGGCCCAGCATAACATCCCAATCTGTTCCCTAACTGATGACAGGCAGTGACACCTGCAAGTCTTGTTCCATGTGGATTTTCTACTCTCCTTTCTGTTTGTCCCCAAATCTACCAAAAACAAACAAAAAACCTACTTTGCAAGGCATGTAATAGCATGATCTAGTACTGACAGAATCTGTCCAATATTGCACATTGTTGTGCTGCCTTCAAACATTTAGCATCTCCCAGAGTATCTTGGGAACCTTGGCATGCTGTTTGAGAATTGCAGGGCCACAAGATGAGAGGCAGAGGCTGGACATGAGGCCCCTTAAGATGGAGAAGAGGTGTGTCTTTATATGTCAGTGCCTTTTTCTGACTAATTAACACTGGCCATTAGGATCTAAGAGCCAGAAAGCTGGGTTGAGCAGGTTGCATACTGCATAGCTCTGTAAACTCAATAGCAAGTTTGGGATTACCAGTTCTAACCACCCTAGTTTACCTGTAGGGTGTGAACGTCCTCAATCCATTTGTCCTGTGATTCATTAACCAGGGGAAATCATTGAAGTGAACATTAGCTAAACATTGACCAAGGTCACTCTTTAACCTTCAGGGAAAAGTGACCCTTGGCAGTCTGCATTCAGTCCACCTGTGCCACAGGCCCCAGAGATGCCAACATTGCACTCCTGAAAAGACCTAGGATTTCTTGGCTCTGGGCCTAGGCAGGCCAAGGATGTGTCAGCAGCCAGTGAGAGGTAAAGTCTGAGGACAAAGCAAACTGGAAGGGAAGCAAAGAAGGAATGTTGGGATATAATCATTGGTGTTGAATGCAAAGAGAGGAGCACACATAGGTGGTTCTCTCTGTGTCATGTTTCCACTTCACGACTCAGGCACAATAGTCAGATAATATCCAAGGTCTCAGCTCCAAGACGGCCCACCATCTCTATGTTCCTTCAGCAAAAGGCATGCAGGGGAACTTGCCAAAATGCAAAGTTGTGATCAAAGGAGTGGCTCTTCATGAAGAGGAAGAAATAGTACCTAAAGTCACCCCAGAAAGCATGAAACTCTGGGTTTGATCCTCAGCATGCCATAAATTAGGCTTGACAACACATGCCGGTAACCCCCGAAGTTATGAGTTGGAGGAAGCAGGACCAGAAGTTCAAGTTCATTTTCTGCTAAGTAGTAAGTTCTTGGCCAGCTTGAGGTGCATGAGACCCTGTCTCACTGAAAGAAGTTTCTGCAAAATTTACCCTGCATGCAAAGATTGTATATGCATTCGTAAACACACATTCATGGAATGTTTCTTTTGTGAAACAGTATAAGGTTTGCATAAAGCTCTGCAATCAGGTGTGAGTGTGGCCATGGTCTCCCTGATGAGCCAGGGGTGGGGGGATCATATCTTGTTTATACTAGGTTCTGGAGGCTCCAGGTCTTCCTTTTGACAATGGAATGACTCCAGTCAGGAAGCTCTCCTTTCTAGACCCAACTAGTTCTCCTTTCTCTTAATAAGACACAACATGCTGGATTTAGAGCCTGTCTAATTCAAGATGTTCTCCTTCTCTATCTCTTAACTCAGTTACACTTGCAAAAAAACCTTATTTCAAATAAGTTCACATTCTGAGGTTCAAGGTAGACATGGAGATCACTTGTGTGTGGCTAGTGTTTGGTTTCTTTGGGTTGACACACAGAGGTGAAACAGGCAAAAGACTAGTTACTCACACATGCAATACCAAATATCAAAGAACTGGCACCATTGTGGGGAAAGGGTGGGTCTTCATACACAGACAGGTGCACAGCCAACTATAAGGACTTGGCTCAAAGATATAATGTAGACTTTAGCTAGACTGTTATCTACTTAGAGTAAGAATAAACAAGTCTTTGCCACATGTTCCACATTGAAGGCTCAGTAAAGGCTTGCTAAAGACTGAGAGAAAAATGAGAGAGAATAGGGCAGATGCTAGATTTGTTTGATGACCAACCATGGATTGTGAGTGACAATGGATTTCCTGACAGGGATGGGGTATGAGGCTTGGCATTGCTAAATAAGAAAGATGGGTACACACGAGGGAAGATTATCAGAACTCAGAAGGGCTTCTGACATGGACTCCACCCCCTGGAGACTACATCAACCAATGTGAAGTCTCTGGGGGGTAGAGGATAAGGAGCAGAAGAATGCCAGCCAACATCTACTTTAGGTCATTTCTCTCTACAAGGCAGAAAATGAATGTTCAAAATACACAATCCTATTTAATCCTCACAGCACACACCTATGAAAGAGGTACTATGATCAGTACTCCCGGAAGCCTTATGGAGTATTAGTGTAAGTTGATTACTCATGATCCTTAGCTAATAAGTGGCCATGACAGAACTTAATTGCTAATTTCCATCTTACCCAAGGTCATGGTTCTTAACCTTTTTCTCCCGCCTTGCTCTTTTCTAAAAATTTAATTATAGAAAAATAAATAAAACACAAAATATACTATGTTGGCCATCATTGTAATCCTGTAAATCAGTAGCACCAAGTACATTTACATTACTGTTCAACAACCTCCCCTCATCAGAATTCTTCCAAAAGTGTAATGCTTGATTAACAAAGAATCAGTTCTTTCTCTCCTTCCACTTTGAAGCTACCATTCTACTTTCTGTCTCTCTGATTTTGACTATTCTAAGTCCCTCTAGAAAGTGGATTCATAGCACATCTGTCATTCTATGACTGTTTGGTTGCACATGGCACATCTTCAGGGCTCTACAGTCTTGAAGCTTGTGTCAAAATGTCCTTTTCCTCCAAACACTGAACGATGTCCCAGGGAGTATCCCCACCATGCTTTAGTTATCTTCTCTTCTACCAGTGGACACTCAGATTGCTGCCACCTTTTGACAACTGTGAAAATGTGGCTGTGAACATGGGTGCATGGAAATTCCCCTTTCTCCCCTGTTTTGACCAGTTGGCATATGCAGAAGTGGAATTTCTGTCTCATCTTGTAACCCTATTTTAAATTTTTGTTTGATTTCTGCCGAGTTTTACATTCCTGGTTCCAATTTCTCCACATCCTTTTTGCTTGTGTTACTCTGCTGCCCTTAAGCCACATCACAATGACATGGATTGCTAAATAAACCATTCCTCCCACACTGAACCTTTCCAAAGAGACCTGCTTCTCCTTAGCTGTCCACGAAGCCAAGCAATATGGTGTTAGCGCTTAAGAAAACACACCCATTCGCTAAACCAGGAAGGCATTCCAAGCCACCATGCCTGGGTCCTCACCTTGCCTAGGTCCTCAATGACTGGACAGACCACCCCAAATCCTCTGATATCCCCCAATATCCATACAAACTTATGAGAACACCCCCAGGTGTCTCACGACCTCCCCCATCCATGAGTACTCAGTTTATTTTCTGTTACCCACACCATTAAAGACTACATTGAGATGTTGTGTCAATTGCTTCTTTGTCTGAAGGAAGGACATTTATCATTTGCTGTTCTAAATCTGAAAATATCATAACCAAGCCGTGGGCGTTGGCTCACATTACACTCTGTAATTTCAGTTAGCGAGTTAATGGGAAAGACGCATTAACATTCTGTTTGTGGTTTAAAATACATATTTACACAGTTTGACTTTTCCTATCCCCAAACTTATAATTTATCCATCATTACACTCCCTATTCTCTACTCTTAAACATTAACTGCCCTCATTGAGGTGATGAAAGACGGGGAAGCAGGCAACGGTGGTTTTCACAGACACAAAGCCCATTGGCTCAAAGCAGAGTGGAGAACCCACATCCAGTGGTTGAGAAAGAAAGGGCTCAGGCTGGGAGTGCTGAGCTAATGGGTTCATGTGGAACTGTTGCCTCCAAACATAACAGACATGGGTGAGAGGGCAGGAACCTTGTGTTAACTCTACCATTCCATGTTTGGAACCAGAGCCACAACAACTACGCGTGCTTGCAGCTCTGACACCCCAAAGGAGGGGGCTGCTAAGGATTCTAAGATTCTAAGAAACTCTCTTCTTGATCTTCCTACTTGTTTGACTATAAAGTCTAAAAATTTCTCAATTTTTTACAAACATATTTAAGGTTTCTAACTCATTCTTTTTGTGTGTGTCTGTATCCTCACATATGTATTGGTTCACAAGTGAATGTAGAAACCAGGGGAAAATGTGTTCCTCTGGTACTGTTTACCTCTGTTTTTTATTCCATTTATTTATTTGATGCAGAGTTACTCATTGGCATGGAACTCACCAAGTAAGCTAGGCTGACAGGCCAACACACCCTAGAACTTGGGTTACAGGCACACACCATCACGTCCATCAGCTAAATTCTATCTAAACTCACGTTCTAGTACTTGCAAGGCAAACATTTTACCAAGTGGTCAATCTATCCAGCACATCTTCTCCACCTCCTTCTTACATTTCATTTCCTTGTCCTGTTTCCATATTTGATGGAGCAGCATAAGAACTTCTGCACAGTAGAAAGAATACAGGCTGTGCAGTTCAACAGACCTGTGTTCGGATCCCAGCTCCACCACTCAGTAGCCATGGGGATGTGGGTAAAGTCTTGAAGTTCTCAGTCTGTAACAGGATGTAGACAAATACCACTTATGGTGATATTTTATTTGTGCTGAAATGTGGTGATATTTTATTTGTGCTTTAATAAATAAAGCTTGCCTGAAGATCAGAGGGAAAAGGCCAGCCATTATAAGTAAACAAAGAACTCAGGCAACGGTAGCACATGCCCTTAATCCTATCACTTAGCAGGCAGGATCTCTGTATGTTCAAGGCCACACTGGAAACAGAGCCAGGTGTGGTGGCACATGCCTTAATTCCAACACTAGTTAACCATGGAGGTCTGGAGGTCTGTACAGACAGGAAGTGATAGAGCTGTATAAGAAGAGGAAGTGATGTAGCTGGACAGAGAGCAAATCAGATGGCAGAAAAGCAAGGTATAAGTGTGTGGGTAGACAAGAAGTAACTCGCATTTGGAAGCTGCAGAGTTGGTGAGGTGAGGTTGGCTGTTGGCTTTCCCTGTGTCCCTGATCTCTCGAAGGCTTTCGCCCCTATGTTTGGCTCTGTGTTTTTTTTGCTTAATAATACCATTTAGAAATTTGCCTACAACTACTCTCTGAGTGTCAGCACACAGCACTCATTCTGTCCCATAAGATTCCCCTAGGATTCTGTATAAAGCATGGCACAGGAAGTGGCTTTTTGTCTACTGCCTCTGTGTCTTGCTTATTGATATCTGAAGAATAAACACTAAACATGTGGGAAATTTTGAATCACTCATAGGGGCAAGGAGAAGCAGCGTACTTTGCACCTTCATAGAGAAAAACTGGTCAGGCTGTTGTCTAGAAAGAGAAGTAAAGATGGAGAATGGATCTCCCCGGAATCAACAGATTCACAAACAGGAAATAGCTGAGCATCAGTCCTAGAATATGGGAAGAAAGAAGAGATTCTTGATGTTTAGGTGAGGAGTGTATTTTAAGATGATGGAAGAATTATTTTATTGACTTTGAAATGACCAATACATCCCAAGAAGGTTTACATAAGCTTACCAATAATAGATCTAAAAGGCACCAAGTGACAAAATAAGTAGTTAAGAAGAAAAGCGTATACCTATTAGTACCCTCTCTCCCCCTTCCCCTCCCCATGTGCCTTTTTAGGATCCATGCCTCCCTGCCTGGCTTTCCACTCAGTTACTGTGTTTTGGCTTCTAACTCCTATGACTTTTCCTTGGGGTCATACTGCTTATTAAACTCCTACCCTCAAATCTCAAGATACAGTTCTTCCAAAGAGCAGACAAATTCTAAAGGAGTCCCTCCTGAATTCAAGGTACAAAGCTCTTCAAAGAGCAGACAGCTCCTTTAGGGAGAAAATGTTCCTTGCTCAGGTTCCAACAGCCGCCACTTCCTATTCCAGAGACAGAAGATGGAGAAGGAAGGGAGAGAATATGTCCTGCCCCTTCTGTCACAGCTCTGCTGTCATCCAGGTCCTGCTACCATACAGCAGTCCTGGATCCTTCCTTTCTTTCCCAAGCTTAAGAGCCACTATGTGTCAGATCTGCTGGTCAAAGAGTTCTTGATAGGTTTTCAAATGTGGAGGAAACCAAAGGTGGTATCACTAAGTGGGAGAATAATGATAGCACCTTTATCTTTCCTTTGAGACCTCGGAGCTGATGGGTTCTGTTTTCTGGCCTGCATCTGGCCACAGGCCCTGATGCCCTCTACCACATGAAACCTTTCAAATAGCAAACTTGAATCTTCTGCCAATCCCTGTCACTTCTTTGCTCTGTAGACTCAAAGTCTCCACTTCTCTCTACAGTGGCTTTGAGAGACCCAAACACTGTCCTAAGATGACTCTGTGTTACTGAACTTTGTAGGGCATCTGGGAATTGTGTAACACTCAGTCACCAGCCTCTTTCCATCAGAGACCAAGAAGATAATAATAAGACATCAGCACCTCAAGAAACCTCAGACACAATGCAGATGACCCAAAGGTCACAAAGCAAAGATACATAGAGAACTTGATCAGCAGCCTCAGGCCTACAAGCACAATGTGAGATAGACATCTTTACTCTATACAGCTTCCCTGGAAGAGACTCTGGAACCCAAACCTACCTAAGCCCTTGCCTGAATCATCATCCCTATGTAATTCCTCCACCTGACACTGGGGTGCACTGGCATGCCACCTCATCCCCGCCCCCAGGCAGATCTGCATGTCCACCAATGCTAGGGATGATTTACATAGTCTGCAAGAGGATTTTCCAAGAAAACACTCCACATAATTGGCCTTTGGTGGAGCTCCCCGGCCATGATTTATTTGTCTAGGACAAGCCAAGGAACGTCTCTCTCCACCTCTGCAAAGCCTCCGGTCCCTGGCCTCAAAGTTCAGCAAGTTTCTGGCCAGAGAATGTTCTTCCTCTCCTCCCACTCAGCCTTTTTTCCCCCTGTGCCTTGCAATCTCATTTGCTAAATATACTAAGATGCCCTCCCTGTACACCGTGGTCTGCAGTTCCAGAATGTGCCTGGCTTCCTTTGGCTGGGAGGGTCACTCCTAAATCACTCTGCTGGCAGCTGCCACCCATTTATATCCATGACCTAAGAGGACTGAAAGGGCAAGTTCTTCCACAGAGATGCCTTTCTGCCTCGGCCCCTGGATGCTAGAAGGGCACAGGCATGACTTCTCTCTTCTACCCCCTACAAACACATAGGTACATGGCCACGTAGAAGGAAGAAAAGGTACTCAAACGCTCAAAAATGTTCAAGGAGCAACTTTCAACTTGGTCACTTGTTTGTAATTGGCCTGTGACCATGGCCTAAGCTAAACAACTCCAAATGCAAGCCCTGATGGTGCAATGGGGGCCATTTTGACTGGAGGACATCAGAACTTATAGAAGAAACAGGCTGAGAAATTCCTTTGCCTTGCAAATAGCTTTTGATTTTTACCAGCCCCCTTCACAGAACCACTCCCAAGAAGCCCATGAAGGGTTTCCTGAAAGATGAGGCAGCCTCTGGGAGGAAAGTTAGAATGGGTGAGCCCAAGAAAGTCCCCTTTACAAAAGTTCGAAGGGCTGCCTATTAAACCTCACCTTTCTGGCAGGCCCCTCCTGCAAAGGAGTGCTCTGAACTAGAAAAGGGCATGGTAAGAAAATATGGTTTCAAAAACATCAAGGACAACCTCCTTTCTCTCTCTCTGTCTCTGTCTCTGTCTCTCTCATTTTGTGTGGCGTGTGTGTGTGTGTGTGTGTGTGTGTGTGTGTGTGTGTGTGTGTGTGTATTTGATGGGACCACATGCAGGTACATGACTCCACAAGCTAGAGGACAAATTCAGATGCTGTTTCCAATCGTCCACACTATTTGAGTGTCTGTTTGTTACTTTGTTGTTCTTGAGACAGTCTCTCACTTGCCTGTACCTTTTGTATCTTCAGGTGAACTCTTCCTTACCAAGAAAAGAATGGGGAGAAGGGATTCAAGATTGCTAGATGGTCAATGTTGGGGTCACAGGAAAATGAATACTAAGACCCAAGCCTTCCTGCAGAACAAAGGAACATTCCTGAAGGATATTCCTTCTTTGGGCATCCCCAAAAAGCTTACATAGCCAACCATCACCATAGTTCCTAGCATGGTAGCTGTAGGCAAAATAGCAAACCTCTCTTTAAGAACATGGGGTATCAGGAGGGCTTAAAGAACAGAAAACATTGCCACCCCTACAGACTAGGAACCATGATGTAGAGAAGTGATCCCCACTTCCAACCTAGCCCCAAGAAGGCCATTCTTCAGGAAGGGGTGGGACAAACAGACTTGATCTTGGCTGGCGAATGAGGCTTTCTCTTCCCAGCTGCTCCAGGGGACTGCAGGAAAACACAGCTCGAGATTGCATTACCAATTTCTGTTGGCCTAACACAATGAAACCCCATATCTAATTTGTTGTCCACTGTCCCTCAGGTCCCCTTCAGCATTTACTGCTTTCCAAATATCTTCTTCCCATTGACTATCTGTGGTTCAGATTATTCGTCCCCAGATGTATTGGGATGCATTTACTGCAGCTGACTCTCATCCAGTGATTTCCTGTCCATATGCCTGACAGCTCCAGGTCCCTTATGTCACATCTCTGTCATTGGTAGGGTTTATAATACATCTCCATTTAGGGCATTATACAGATTTAATTAGCATACTCTTTACAACCTTTTCTAGGTTATTAACAAGGATACAGAACACAATGGATACAACAATCCCGGTGGCACCCTGTGGCCTCTGCAAGGCTGCAGTGAAGAAGTCCATTCAGTGCCCTGAAAGGGCTTTGGATAAATTCCCTTCATCATGAAATGGACTAAAGGATCCTAGGTCCAGTGTAATGAAAACAACATTGAGCCAAGACACACGTAAAGTAGATTCCCGTCCCAGCTCTGCTAGTAATAAACTCTGTGACCTTGACCAAGACAGGGCTACATTTGTTTAGTTAGGAGTGGAAGTCTCTTAAAAGATGTGAGGAAGATACCAAACTACTCAGACAAGGAGTGCTTTTTACTAAGTTGCTATTATGTGCCAGTCAGTATCTTGTAGCTATTTCTCATCTTCATCCTAAAGCTGCAAGGTTAAACTTAGCTTATGTGTTGTTGAGAAGAAAACCAAACTGAAAGACTCAAAGGACTTGTCAAAGGTCACAGTGATTTTTTTTTTTTATTTTTATTATTTTTTTTAGTTCCTTTTAGCCAGTGAGATGGCTGAGCAGGGAAAAGCAGTTGCTGCAATGGCAAAGAATCTGAGTTGAGTTCCTAGAACCCAAAGGGACAAGCCATCTGTGGTGATGTCATATGTGGCGACACGTATCTATAATCTCAGACCTCCACAGTGACATGGGAGGGGGAAGCATGAGAATCACCCAGAAGCTCATGAACCACCTAGCCTGGCGTACCCAGCATGGCAAAACCAAGGAGAAAGACCACCTTGAAGGAGAGAACTGACTTCTGAAAGCTATTCTGTGACTTTCACCAGCATCATGTGGCATGAACACATATGCATGTGCACACACACACACACACACACACACACACACACTCTCTCTCTCTCTCTCTCTCTCTCTCTCTCTGTCTCTCTGTCTCTCTCTGTCTCTCTGTCTCTGTCTCTCTGTCTCTCTCTCTCTCTCTCTCTCTCTCTGTCTCTCTCTCTCTCTCTCTGTCTCTCTCTCTCTCTCTCTCTGTCTCTGTCTCTCTGTCTGTCTCTCTGTCTCTGTCTCTCTCTCTCTCTCTCTCTCTCTCTCTCTCTGTCTCTCTCTCTCTCTGTCTCTCTCTGTCTCTCTCTCTCTCTCTCTGTCTCTGTCTCTCTGTCTGTCTGTCTCTCTCTCTCTCTCTCTGTCTCTCTGTCTCTGTCTCTCTGTCTGTCTCTCTGTCTCTGTCTCTGTCTCTCTCTCTCTCTCTCACACACACACACACACACACATACACACACACAGTAATATAAATAAAAAGGGCCAGTAAAATGGCTTAGTGGGTGAAGGGCCTTACCTCCAAGCCTGATGACCTGAATTCTATCCCCAAGAGCCACATGGCATAAATAATAAGTAAATAAATAAATGCAATAAAAATTTAAAACAAGTGTCTTGAATGTAATCTTTGCAGATTTGGCAAAACAAAGGATTCCTATTGGCTGAACCTTCTCAAGTCACAGAAATCAGGTGATGTCTAAAAGAAGGGCTCATGCCCCACCAAGCTCCTGTCTCCTTGAACAGATGGCCTTCCCTCTACTGGACAGTCTAGCACACCCAAGGCCTCTGTCAGGCAGAACAGTTTCAGTGTTCAGAGACTCAAGGTCCACCACAGCACCTCTCCTTCTTAAGGTGTTCAGGCTAGCAGGTGTTACCAAGGAGGGTGCTATGTTCTCAGATGAGGTTAGGAAATAATGTCCAGTCTACTTCTTTGCCCACAATGCTTACTTTCTTTTATTTTCCAGTGTACACTAGACAGCTCCCAAAGATAAACACAGAACATCCCACACCTGACCTTATTTAATCTGAGGGACCTATTAGGTAAACATTTAAAAAAACAAACAAACAATCCTGGACAGGGGAGATGGATCAGCCACCAACGTGTGGCTGTATAAGAATTAAGGACTTCTGCATTTGCATGCCTGGCACCCATGTAAAAGCCAGGCATGGCAGCATGCACCTGTAACCCTGGTGCTGTGGATGCACAGCAAGGGAGACCCTGGAGCTTGCTGGTCAGACAGTCCAGCTGAACTGATGAGTTTCAAACTCAGTGAGAGAATCTGTCTCAAGGGATAAGGTAGAAGTGAGTAAGGAAGGAGCCAGGTGTCAACCTCTGGTCCCATGTGCTTGTGAACCCGCACAGACACAAGAACAAACAAAAATGTAAATAAAAAACAGAACAATCCTCCATTGACTCGACTTTGGGAAATGCTGAAGAAATGGATCAAAAAAAAAAAAAAAAAGGTAGGCTCTCTGAGAGCACTCAGCCTACTAATGAGCTCTTACCTACTGCAGATTACCGAGGCACAAGCTGTCTAGAGGAAGCCCTGGATCAAACACTTTGCTACTCGGCCTGTCAGGCACTTCTCCACATCCATGGCCTTAGATCCAAGGAAACCACAGAAGGCATTCATTCATCTTCCTTAACCTTAGGCTTCTTTTTTGTTATTTATTTCTTTTTCTCCTTTGTTTCTCACTTCCCAACCTACAGACCTACTCTGATGTGAAAATGAGTCCTTGAAAAGGATGCTTTTGTGGTTTGTTTGTTTTTGTTTTTTATTTGTTTGTTTGTTTTGTTTTGTTTTTTGATACAGGGTTTCTCTGTGTAGCTTTGCGCCTTTCCTGGAACTTGCTTTGGAGACCAGGCTGGCCTCGAACTCACAGAGATCCGCCTGCCTCTGCTTCCCAAGTGCTGGGATTAAAGGCTTGCGCCACCTCCGCCCGGTTTGGTTTTGTTTCTATGTTTTTATTATTATTATTTTTTATTTATGTGTATATGTGTCTTACACAAGGGCAGTGTCCGCAGAGGCCAGAAGGGGATGTTGGCTTCCCTGGAGCTGGAGTCACAAGTAGTTGTGAACTGCAGGGCATGAGTGCTGGGAACCAAACTAGGGTCCTCTGTAAGGCCAGCAGGTGATCTTCACCACCAAGCCTCTTCTCTTCCCCAGTTGCTGACTCTTAAGGTATGTAAAGCATTGTGTATTTCGTTTCTTAGTTTTAAAATTAAGTGATCTCTTTTTGCATCTATGTTATGAAATAGGTTTTATTATTGTTAAAGTACAGTGAAGCCAACAGACCAGGAGATGGAGATGGCAGCCACTGAGGAGTTCAGGACTCACATGCTCTGCAGGGTCACCTAGGGAAGAAGCATGGTGGGTAAGAAGGTAGGAGGCAGAGCCTTTGCTGTGACTTTTGCAGGAATCAATAAAAATGTAAGGTAATGTAAATAGGCCTGGGATGGAGCTGCTTGAATCATTTCAGTGGGCTTTGGGGTATAGGGGTACCCCTGGGAGGACTGGTATAGAGGAATATGTTTCCTGGAGCTAGATGGCCTCTACATTGGTTAGACCATGTATGCAAGGCACATTCCTGGGTGACTCATTTGCAATATCCTAGAATTGCCTAGCTCTGGGAAGGACAGCCTTTCCCTGATCAAGAAAGTCCCAGATGCCATAATATCAGAAATAAAGAAAACATAATCAATACAATCCAGCCCATGACGCCATGACTCCACCAGAACCTCACTACGAGTGGCTGCGCTGTACTCCAAGGCATCTACCCCTCCAGTCTCCTAGTGTTTTCTTCTACTCAAGGTGGCCTTCAGCTTTCCAGTACTACAAATAATACTTTAATGAAAACCCTCATACACACCTCCTCACGGAGCTAGGGAAGAATTTCATTGGGCTATATATCTTGGAGTGGAATTGCTGGGTCAGGGGGTATGAGTATATTAATTCAACTCAGTGAAGCCAGCCTGCACTCTGGAATTGCTGTTTCATCCAGCCAAGCATGGGGACCCCCCCCCACACACACACAACATCTATAATGCTTGCCATGGTCCACTTTTGTAATTTTTCCAGTCTGGTAAGCACAAAGTCATCATTTATTCTCATACCAATTTACATTTCTCTGATTTCTACAAAATTTGATCTCATTTATTTTTTGTTCCCTGTAACCTCCTAACACATGCTTGCCAAATCAATTCTAGGTAAGCAATAAACACCTAATGGGAAATGCCGGAATAGGTTTTCTTTGAGACATGGTGATGCACAGCTACCTCCCTCTTGCCTGTCCCACCCTGAGTTCATGGGCAAGGCACTGATGAGAGCAGGCATACATCTTGATCCTCTTGCTCTGATGGCTGAGGCCAAAACTGGTGCAACTATTTAGAAGATAAGAAGTGACATATGGTACATTCTATTATATAACATTCACACATAAACATGTAAACACAAATGTGCTTATCTGGTAATGATATATGTATTTATACCTACATATTGCACATATGTTTCTGTAGACATTGTCGTCGTGTCCTGTCCCTGCCCCCGTGCTCCCCCTCCCCCGTGTCAAATAAGCCCAAACCTAATTCTAAGGTGTGTATAGTCCTTCTGTCAAATCTAAAACATCAGAAAAACCCTTGGAGAGATGAGCTGTTATTGGTCTCACCTTAGGCCACTGGTGAGATTAAAAAGAAAGTGAAAAACTAGAACTAATAAAAATATGTCTTCTGTAATGCATGATTCATGGTCATATGACCTTATATGAACACATACAACACACAAGGAATTAACTGGTGATACTTTCACTTGGAGGGGGTAAAGAGGGAGAAGGAGGGGCAGAGAGGGTTAAGTGTGAGTTCTATGAATCAGAGACACATGCAAAAATCTGGTTCTGGCATTGACCACTGGGAAGCCTAGGAGTATTACCAGGACCATGCCAGACACTCACCTCTCAGCTTCCTCTTTCTTTTTCTCTTACAGATAAGGAATACCTTACTAGAACCAGGAGAAGTGAACGGGCTGCCCCAAACACGCTTCCCGCCAAGGATACTCAGATGGAAGTACTATGGGATGAAGACCCACTCCACTCAAAGAGGGAAAGTACTGACCTGCTCATTTAAAATGTGAGCAAACTCTGATATGCCACAGGCCTCTGGAAGAGGCATTTGCTTTCCAGAGCACAGCTATTCTCTACTCTGACTCATGTAGATGGGACAAATGGTGCCCTGGGCACACTCATCCACACATCAGCCTGAAATTGCCAGTAAATCACAACTGCAGTAGCTAATAACAGCCATAAAGCCTTTTGAGTTTTACAAGGTGTTTATAATGGGTAACTCACTATGATTTAGATGAAAAACATGAGTCAGCTCCTAAGACAAAGCTGATATGGGGACAGTGGCCTTGTGGTATGACCTCTAGCAAGCATCCAAATAAATCGCAGAGTCTCCCTCTGGCCCAAGGCTGGCCATTGTCTTGTACATATATTTTCAGAAGCTCAGCTGTGGGAGAATAAGCCCTGGAGAATGGGGGGTCTTCCCTGCTGAAAGGCTACAAAGAGAAAAGCAGTGCTCTCAGGGTAACCGACAGACAGGAAAGATGAGAAATGTTTAGTGTAGAAGCAGCTCCTAAGCCTTGCTCATGGTCAAGACAGTAGATAGGAATCCTTCCCAGACCTCCAGTTGAGGAAAAAAATTTATATATATTTTATATATATATATAAAATTGTGTTTTTTAGTATGTAGTATATATATATTACAGTTTATAACTGACTAAATCAAGAGAATTACAGAAGCCCAAACTTTGGGAAGAGGATCCAAGAAAACAAGATCTGCAGATCTGCTTAGGAGCTTGAAGGATTGACAAGGAGAGAGGATGCTGAGTGTGTTTCTTAGAAACGGAAAGAGTAGGCAGAGACACTGGGTGGCAATGACTATGGCATATGAAGGAACAGAAAAAGGAGGAAGGACTCGAGAGACATATTGACTTAGATACTCAGAGACAACACTGGAGACACTATGGAGAGGAAGTGAGGAGACAGGAAGGAAAGCTCGAAGGCAGCCTCCTCTGATGACGGCAACCCTGGACAGAAGATTCTGTGCTGTGAAATCCATGCTAGTCCTCCTGGTGAGGACAAACACAGCAGAAATACATCAGCAAGACAAAGGTCTTTCCCTCAGCAATAAAAGGAGACTCAAGTGACTTTTCTCGTGTGTGTGTGTGTGTGTGTGTGTGTGTGTGTGTGTGTGTGTGTGTATGTGTGCACATGAACTCCATCCTCTATTATAACCACATGATTGAGCTGAGTTCGTTTGGCCTCCTATATTTCAATACCCTGAGTTATATTTTCTCCCCTTTGCTCATCATCTTCCTTTCTTCTCTGGTTCTCAAGAAACTTTTTGACTTAGGTTTTTCTGTCGGGGGAGGATTTTTTAATTTTTTTTTAAATTTTTTTCTGGTCTTTCAACTCAGGGTTTTTCTGTGTAACAGCTCTGGCTGTCCTAGAACACACTTTGTAGACCAGGCTGGCCCCCTTGAACTCACAGGGATCCCCCTGCCTCTGCTTCTGAGTGCTGGGATTAAAGGTATGAGCCACCACTGCCAGCCTTGACTTAGATATTTTATTATAAAGATTTTCTTTTTCTTATCATGTGTTAGTTTTAATAAATGGCTGTGATAAAATACCTGAGATTAAACAGCTGGAAGAAAATGTTTTAGTTTAGTTTTAAAGCCTTCAGTCCATGGTTGTTTGCCATCATCCCTGTGGGCTGCACAGAGCATCATGGGAGAGAAGTGTACCAGAGCAGAATGGCTCTCATCATGGTGGCTGGGAAGCAGAGGGAAAAGACAAAAGAAGGGCCTAGAATAAGGAATAGACCCAAATAACAACCCCTCCCCATGATCTACTTCATCCAATCAGGCCCCAGCATCCATAGTCTCTACCAACTTCCAATAGTATATTAATTATAAGTCTAACAATGGTTTAATCCATTGATTAAGGCAAAAGTCTCCATCATTCAATCACTGAGAAGTTTATTACCAAACCTTCAATACATAGGCCTTTTAGGGGACACTCCTTATTGAAATCACAGAAATGGGATAGTTCACTCTTACAAGCTATGTATTATTCAGCGTCTCTAGAGGAACAGAACTTATAGATTTATATATAAAGGAAATTTATTAGAATGTGACCCAGACAGTCCAACAATTGCTGCCTACCAATGGAAGGTATTCAAGAATCCAGTATCTGTAGTCCATGAGGGTGGATGTCTCAGCTAGTCTTCAGTATATACGTGTTATGGAATATTAGTTTAAGATGTGTTACATTCATTTATACTGTGGACTATTTGTTTAATGGTGCAAAGATATGTTGCATTTTCTGTTGTATTTGTTTAACTCTGTAAAGCTGTGTTACTTTGTCTGCCTAAAACACTTGATTGGTCTAATAAAGAGCTGAACAGCCAACAGCTAGGTAAGAGAGAGAAATAGGTGGGGCTGGCAGGTAGAAAGAATAAATAGGAGGAAAAATCTAGGGAAGGGGGAGAGGAATGAGAAAAGAGATTGAGAGGAGGATAGCCAGGTTTAAAGCTCAGAGGCAAAACATAGTTAAAGAGAAAGAGGATAATTTAAGTTATAAAAGCTGGCTAGAAACAAGCCAGGCTAAGGCAGGCATTCATAAGTAAGAATGGATGAATAGGTGGGTGGGTGGGTGGGTGGGTGGGTGGGTGGGTGGGTGGATGGATGGATGATGTACTGGACTGATGGAAAAATTAGATGGAAGTGTGAATGAATGATAGATGGATAGGTTTGTGGATAGATGGGTGGGTGAATAAGAAGGCCTAAAACACTGATGTTTATAATTTTAGAAATGAAAAATGAGTTAAAAACAAGACCTCCCCCAAAAGGAGGCACTTACTTAAGACTCCTTTGAACATTTTAAATGAGGAGAGAATAAGGAGAGAGGGAGAGGGGGAGAGAGGGAGAGAGAGAATGATTTGTGTTAACACTCTTACATTCTAGACAGATTCCTTGAATAATCTAATGCTGTCTTCAACCTCCTAGTGAATTATGGTTTCTATGTGTTTCATGAGCTGATATTGTCAGGTGCTGCCATTCAATTATGTATGTTCTTGTTTAAATAGCCACTGAAGAGTTGGAATTAGGGTGGGTAGTAGAAAAAAAAATGAGGACAAGTCCCATTCATTTGAACCAAGATTTCAAAATTGAGAAAAATCCAAACCCTTTATCTTTAATAGCTTGGGACACAGATCCTGAGTTTGGAATATTGCATTTTCAGACCTGGCTTTGAAACTCTCTCAATCTTGAGGCCCCAGTCATATTTCTTTCTACCTTGCTCTATGGGTGACAGTGTTATTGACACTTGACAAGCTAAGAAGTACCCCTTTTCCTGAAAACTGGAAGATCTTAAGAAGCTCCTTTTATCCTCAAAAATCCACAGTCTCTTTCTTTTTAAAGATTCCAGAAGAATGTCTCCTAAGTTTGAAATTTAAATGATAAGATCATAAATAAATGACAACCTCCCAGTAAAGACTGGGAGACCATGACCTTGAATATTCTACTTCCTCCTGCACGGCATGAACTGGTTCCAAATAGAGAAGGAATCTGTCTCGGTTCATTTTTTAAATATGATTTTTTTCCTTCCAGTGGTCATGGATAGCATAAATTGCTATTAGCCATGACAAAGACAGATAACCCGCCCTCCGGGAGAGGGAGAGTAAAAAATCTGAACTCACTGTCATTTTCTTATGGCTTAAAGACCTTCTCCTGTCTGTGGTTCATCTCAAAAGTTCACCCTGTTACAAAGCTTGTTTTGAATAAAAGTGACATAAAATATCTTTTTCCTCCTCTCCTGGAGAAGCTTCTGGTTGCCATGGGCTCCTGGAAGAGGGGTAGAGTAAGGCTCTGAAATTCAAGAATGTTCATCAGAACCAGTACATGAGAATGGTCATTTCTACTCCTCCCTTCCCCCTCAACCTATGCTTTGGGGTTATTGGGGTACATGAGACACTTTTCTGCAGTATTTAAAACCAAGCTCTAGTGGTTTGAAAATGGGAGCTGAAGCAATCTGAACACATGAGGCTACGCATTATTTCAAAGGCATTGTCAGTGTCTCCCGTGAGTACAAAAGAATTCTGAGTGACATGGATCATAAAGAAGAGTAAGCTGGCTCCCAGACTAGGGCCAACCAACAGAGTCTCCATTGGGCCAGTTCAGGAACATTTGGAGGCAATGCATCCAGTCCCGATGCAGATACATCTATTTCTCTAGAAAACATCATCAGCTCCAAAAAGACATCAGGATAGTCCTTTCCCACATCTATACGTCGTAGGGAACTGCCTGTTTCCTTCTAACAGTTTTAGCATTTCAGACTTCATTCACATGGTATTGAAGTATTAATCCACATGGATCTAACTTTTTGCAGAATGATAGATATAGGTCTAACTTCGTATTTCTGTGTGTGTACATCCTGTTTTCCCAGAACCATTTCTGAAGATGCTGTCTTCTCTCCTGCATGTGTATTTGTCCCCCTGCTCAACTATCAGATGGCTTTGGTGATGAATAGTCATTTTTTGTCTTCTCTTTTACTCCACTGTGTCTGTTTTTGTGCCAGTATCATATTGCTTTGATTACTGTAGCTCTATAATATATCTTGAAGTCTACAATTGTGATCCCTCCAGTATTCTTCTTTTTGTTCAAGATTGCTTTGGTTCTCCAGGGTCTTTTCTGGTCATATATGAGTTTTAGGACTTTTTTTTTTTTTTACCTGTTTCTGTGAATAATGTTGTGGGGATTTTGATAGGGTTTGCATTGAATCTATAAAGTGCTTTAGGTAGCCTGGTCATTTTCACAATATTAATTCTATCAATCCATGAACACAGTATATCGTCTTTCCATTTTCTAGTGCCTTTCTCAGTCTTTAGAAATTTGAAGCTATCACGGTTATCATCTCCTTGCTTAGGTTTATTCCAAGATACTGTATTGTCTTTGACGCCATTGTAAATTAGAGTGTGTTCATGACCTCTTTCTCATGCTTTGTGCCTGCCATTTTGGTGAAGTTGTCAATTATTTCTAGAATTTTCTGGTGAAACTTTTGGGGTCTTTTATGTATAATATCATATCATCTGTAGACAGGGACAACTCCATGTCTTCTTTTCCTATTTTGGTCTGTCTTGTTCCCCCAGTTAGTCTTCCAACACTATGTCAGCAGAGAGTGGTGATCATAAGCAGAGGGATCTCATTCCTGACTGTAATGCCATTGTGTGAGCTTTTCACCACTTAGGATTGTGTTGGTCGTGGGTTTGTCACTCTTCACAGAAACAGAAAATAACCCTAGAATACATGTGACAACAGAAAAGACTCCAGAGGGCCAAAGCAATCTTGAGCAGAAAGAAGAATCCTAGTAGGATTGCTATCCCAGAAGTCCCACAAAAAACAAGCTTTCCAGAGTGTGAAACCAGGTTGCAAAACCCCAAAATTTGTGTCTTTGGGCACATCACCATGGCATTTCCTGCACAGACCACAGTGAATACTCCTCAGATACTGCTGGGGGACTCAGAGCTGACCATGATGTTGGGTGGAGGTCTATGCAGAGGCCAGACCTCAAAGCCATGAGTGGATTCTCAGAGCTCATGAAGCCCAGAGCTTTTGCCTATGTAATATGTGGGATAACTGAGGCCTGAAGGACTCATCCATGATTCCCAGTAAGGTGGCTGCTGGAGTAGAGCATCACCTGAGTACTCAGTGGGGCCGAGTTCACCAAGCATGTTCACATTTGCTTTGAAAGACTCAGGAGAGCTGGTACATTCATGTGCTAGCGCCAGCACAGCCAAACACCATAGATTAGATGATTCACTAACACAATTTTATTTCTCGTATCTCCAGAGCTAGATGTTCAAGTCCAAGGTGTTACTCTCTGTTACTCTCAATGGTTGTCCTTCGGTACCTGGTAAGACCCTAATGTCTTAATCTCCCTTCATATCAGGACACAGGAGAGGCTGGGTTAGTATCACCCTTGCAGCCTCTTTTGAACTCCATCCTTTCACTAAAGGTCCCATAGCCAGACAAAGCCCCATTCTGAGGGCCCAAGAGTACAAGCATCAGCATTGAAGTTTGGGGGAAATCAAGATTAAAACTCCTATGGGTCACATTTTCCAGTCTCATTTCCTTCGCCAGTTAAGAATGCTTATATCCCTAAATTCTGGACCACAGACAGGCAGACAGGCAGAAGTGAAACATGCCGTTTTAAGACAAAGCCAGTGAATCAATTTCACACAATCCTCCATGCTGTCAATCTTGTTCTACCAACAAGCTGAGTATAGTGAAGGACACCACAGAACAAGAAAAATGCATGATACTGTATGGAAAGAGCCTGGAGTCCGGATTGATCAGATACAGCCCTCATTCTCCACCTAGGAATTTTCAGTGGACCACATTGCCAAGATCTGGGGAACATTGTTTTTAGTAGATAAAGTTTCCTGACTAATGCACTCAACTTACCAACTAATAATCTCTCTAGCACACATTAATGGTCATCAAATTTTAGACTAATATCTGTTCCCCAATGAGTGATCCAGGTGAGCTGTGGCAAAAAGAGAAAATGCATTTTCCTTCTTGGGGTACCAGGCATCTTAGCATGTATAGCCTCCTGGAACCTTCTCTGACTTACAGACTCCTAAGGGGCCCACCAGCCCCTTTTCCCTACAAAGGCTGGTAACTGGGAGGAGAAGGGAAGGTGGAGATAATAATGATCCCTTTCTTCTTTAAACAGGCCACTTTTCTTCCAAATAATGCATTTTTTGTCAGCTCAAATATCCCCCTTTGATAGAAACCTGAAAATAATTAGCCCTAATAGGGCTGCTGTGAACAGCAGCGCACACGGAGGAGGTAGCTCTTAATGGAGCTTTCCACTCCCAACCAAGTCACCTTCTTGGCCCCCCTCCCTGCCAAAAGAAATGTAACAAGGAAAAGATTATAGGTTCAGAACCACTCGGGGAGAAATATATATTTGGAATAAATGCATGAAATCCTTTAAAAACAGCACACGATGAAGACTTTGTGTTTAGTTTGATTTGCTTTCCAAATCACACAGGCTGCACAGTTGCAAACAGTGTTTAAACAAGTCCAACCCCTGAGAAGTGTGGAGAGATTTAAGGGAAATAAAAGCAAGATCAGCCAGCCTGTAATCTTCTTTTCTCTTTTTTCCTCCCTAAAGCTGCATTAAATTGCCTATTGAGAACAATAACATATTTGTGCTTTTATAGGTAGAATGATTGGTATTATGCAAAGATTTGGCTAACAGTCTGAAGGCACATTCACACTGATCAGGACTTCATGCTGTTAATAATTTTTGGGATGCTCAGGGGAACCCATAATTCCCTTGGACTGCAACTTAGCAGGTCAATGTGTGCTTTGTAGGCACACCTACAGAGTCTTAGCCATTGTTGTGAAGCCATACAGACCAATGAGACTCTAGCCAACCCATTCCAAATGGGTTCTTGAAGTATTAAACATAACTTAAGACCCACTTCTTTCAAGCCTGGTTGGATGCAATGTCTCATCTGGAACAGACCATCAACTTGAAAAGTGGCACCTGGGAATTCAATCCAGCACCTCAGGTTCATAGGGTCAGACCTGCATTCCAATAAGCATGGAGAGGTTATTTTATCCCAGATAAGAAACTAAAAGTAAACACACATGCACATGCACACAGATACAGACACACAACTACCCATACTGTGCATAATGAATCGAGAAATAGGGAAACACAGTGTGGCAATTGATAGTGCTCAGAATAAATATGAGAGAGAACGATACAGTTTGTGATAGGAATCATTGGAAGAATACAGAGAAAACAAGAAAATTATTATTTGGAAAGTAAAGTTTTCAATATACAAAATCTGTGGCAAGGGGGAGAGAGGAAAATGGAAGGTTGTAAAGTTGGCATGCGGGGAGTGCACAGAAATGATTTTCTTTGTTAATATCTGTCTTGGGGCTTATTGCTGTGAAAAGACACCATGACCAAGGCAGGCAACTGTTATAAAAGAAAACATTTAATTGGGGCTAGCTTACAGTTTCAGAGATTTAGTCCATTATTGTCATGGTGGGAAGCATGGTGACATGCAGGCAGACATGGTGCTGGAGAGGTAGCTGAGAGTTCTATACCCAGATCAGCAGGCAGCAGGAAGAGAGAAACACTGGGACTGGCTTGAGCTTCTGAAAACTCAAAGCCCACCCCCAGTGACACACTTCCTCGAACAAGGCTGTACCTACTCTAACAAGGCCACATGTCCTAATCCTTTCAAATAGTGCCACTCCCTGCGAGCCTATGGGGGCCATTTTCATCTAAACCACCTCGATATCCTTTAATAGGATCATACCACTGTTTTTAAAATGTATAAAAATAAAATAACTGACTAACACAAAGATGTCTGTGTTCCCAGGTTCAAAGGTAGGCTGGACTATAACTCCCAGCCCCATTTTAGAAAATTTAGGAGTCTGTCCTGAAAACTAGTTTGTGGATTATTATTCATTGGCCGTGTGGACAAACCCTGCCAGAACATCCCCAGGCCAGCTGTTCCAGGTGAGACATGGAAAAGCATGTTATACACAGGTGTGCAAGGACACAGAGCCTGACAGCCCCATGTCAGAGATGTCCCTCTGAGACTCTGCTGAGACAGTCACATACAGGAGCAGCAGCTATAGCACTGACAGTTCTTTATGGCTACACTCCAAAGCTTCTAAACACAAAGGCAGGACAAGGCAGCGTGGAACAGTCCACATCCATCTCTAGGAACAGGGATGGACTGAGTCTCATGCCTGTGAACCAAGCCTTTCTAACACGCCAGTGCCTTTGAGAGGTGAGCGAGGCTCAGATCCTCCAAATCATTCCAAAAAGATGACATTAAGCCCTGGAGGGGCTCAAATTTCTTAACTGCTTCAGGAACTCAGAATAGATGCTCAATGAAGATCGGGCCTCAATTAACTCATTAACAACCAAAAGATTTTTTAAAACATATTAAGGATTTATTATTTCATTTGTTCTGTGTGTGTGTGTGTGTGTGTGTGTGTGTGTGTGTGTGTGTGTGTGCATGCATGGGTGTATGTGCTCATGTGTGTACAGGCTCACACTCCTGTGCTTGTATCAGGTCCCTCAGAGCCGAAGTGCTAGGCATCTGTGGAGCATCTGGCTCCATGTATGGATGCTGGGATTTAAACTCCAGTGTTCATTACTGCCTAGCAAGTGTTCTTAACCACTGACTCAGCTCTCCAGCCCCCAACAATTGTTTGGCTTTTAACTGAGCCACTACTCTGGGCTACATTTCTTATTATTAACATACATCCACTTGGCAGATGGTACTGTCTCCACCATGACACAGCTCAAAGTCAGAGCAGTGAGGGGACTCATCCAAGGTCATCTTGAACTGCTAGCCAGAGATCTGAACACCAGTCCTTGGACTAAGACTCTCAGCACGGCTACTCTCCCTCTCGGGCACACTTTGGGGACTGAGCACGGAGTACTTTCACACAGGGTCTATAATTAGTTGTCTGGTCCCAGTTGCTAGCAGGGTAAACAATGTCTGATAAACCCACAGCGCTGTAAGTATTTATTACACTGCAACCCAGCTGCCAACTGCCTAACCATTTTAATAAAAAGCTGTTTTCTAAGGTTTATGTTTTATTGCGTGTATGACTCCCTTATTGGCTAGCATTTTGGAGTTGTGGAAAAGGTTATGAATTTAGAAACTGGCTGCATTCATATCATATTTAAAACTTAATGCTATTTTATTAAAGACATATGGGCCTCTAAAGTACACATATTAAATGTCATGTAAGAAAAGTAGCAGTTTAAATCATGGTCAAGTTCATTTTTGACGTGACTCCTGAGGCTTCCCAAGATCTGAACTATTTCTTTGTAAATCTGGCAGTTTAACCACACTCATAAATCACTTTCAAAGTGTATTATTTCTTAATTTTACTGCATTAGAGAGTGTTTGGCCTACAGAGTGAACTGTTTGTAGCAGTTACATGAACAAAGTTGCACATTAATCCCACAGCGCTTGGAAGAAGAGGGGAAGGAGAGGGGAAGGAGAGAAAGAGGGAGAATTCTTTCCTCCCTGGGTCTGTTGTTTTCCCCACTGCACATTTTCATTTGCACAAAACACAATCCCTGATCTTCCTGTTCGGCCTCTCTCATTTAAATACAAGTTGCAAGTTGGCCATGGAATTTTCCTCAGTACAGGGAAGGAACGAGTCCTTCGTAACTTAATCTTTTCCCAAGCAGCCCTGACTAAAAATTAGAAAGCATGTAGAAATCAGGCTCATTTTTTACACATCATACTCTGCAGATACATTTTTTAAAATGTGGCTTTGTGTAATTCAGCACTTGGCTGTTCTGTAATTATCCCAAGATCAGCTATCTCCACCTTGGGTTTCAAAGCCCTTCTAAAGATGAGATAATATTCTCTGGACATGGGTAATAAGCCCCCTACCTCACTCTCCAGCATTTTCTATCTGCTTTGAGGCTGAAGGGAGCCTGATCCCAATGACAGATTCCAGGATCTAAACCTCAGCCTTGACGTCCAGATTTGCAGAGGGAGATGGAGGGATTAGGAGAGTTGAGTCTGAGGTCATCCAAACGAAAGGGCTTAAGGGCTTACTTCTGCATCAGTCATCCTTCTGCTGACTGGGGTTGTGAGGAGACTTCCCTGCAGCTGTCCTGTCTACCAGGCCTGTGTCCTGTTGTCCCCTCAAGTCTATCCTTCACCTGAACCCTCTTCTGTTGTCCATACTACACTGAATCTTGACTGCTTCCTTGGGCCTGCATACCTCTCTCCACCATTCCTATGGAACAAATAGCTTTGCTATGTGCTATAATACTCCCAAATTCAGTAGCCTAGTCCTCCCCAGGAAGAATGTATGGTCTCCTTTCTCCCCTCATATTCAGGAAACAGATGCTCAGTGAAAGCCTTGCCAATTATTCCCATATATATCAGTAAAATCATGTGGGGTAGGAACAGGCCCTCCATTAGAGACTGAAATGTGTCCTACACAAATTCACTTGTTGAAATCTTAAAATCTAATGTGACTGTGTCTAGAGACACAACCCCGAGGAAATCATTAACGTTAAATGAAGCCTTGATCCAATAGGGCTGTGGTTTATAAGAACAGGAAGGAATATTCTTTTGTTTTCCCCATATCTAGACATGAGAACAGAATGTAAGGAACAAGGGGGTGGTCATTGGTAATGCCAGGAAGAGAGCCAGCACCTGAACCAAACCACGCTAACATCCACATCTTAGAATTCTAGCAGTGTGAGAAAATGAAGTCACACTCATTTAGCCTCTTGAGGCATTTTGTTACAGCGTCTGAGGTCACTGATGCATACTACATATCCCAACATCTATTGTAAACCAAAAGCACCCTCCCTATGCCAGGTTGCAGACTGTTTGGAAATGGCACAACTAAAAACATTAGCTGTCCATCTCTATGCATGAAAGAGAGTTCCTGTGCTGTCCAAAGATTCTACCACTTTATCCTCACAACAGACTCTGCAGGACACACTATCACACCTGCCTTCACAATGGAAAGACAGACAGCAATGAGGCATAGGCTCATCCTTTATTCCAATACTGAGAACAATCATGAAATGTGGAGTATACCCACCTGCTGCAGGGAACAGCAAGTCCAGCAGAGTCAAAGACAGGTAAGGAATGGTAGGTGTTTCTTGGAGTACAACAGCTATTCTGCATTCGGATTGTAAACGTTCCCCCAAAGAAAAGCTGAGGGCACTTCTTGAACCATGTCAAGAACAAAAACAAAAGCTGAGTGGGTGGGAGGAATGAATAAAGAGTGCCAAATAAAATATGGGACAGGTCACCCAGCCAGATAGCCTCTAGGATACTCCAGAGTGCCTAACAACAACAAAAATGTAAGAGGTGACATGTGTACATTAGGTACAAGGCCCACTTAAAGTTCCACACATCCAAACAGACATTATACATGAGTGTGTGAGAGAGAGACAGAGACAGAGAGACAGACAGACAGACAGACAGACAGACACACACACACACACACACACACACACACACACACACACACACACACACACAGCCTAGTCAGAGAGCATTAGTTTGCTGCTGAAAAGAAATAATGAGTTCTAATTCAGGTAATGTAGCTCAAAATTTACTGCCATATTTTAAAATGCTCATGAAAAATAAAATTACCCTAAAGCTTCCTTGGTGAGAAGGCTGAGTAAAATTGCTGTCGCTGACAACGGCGGCACCAAGCAAGGCTCAGTTAACACAAGAGGCAGCAGAGCTCCAGGCGTTGCTGACGGCACCCTGTCTGCTCCTCTCAAACACTCTGGGTGAGAAGCAGAGGACAGAATGGAGGAGCAAATTGTCCCCCCAACCTTTGGGGACCCCAAGGGCAGACCGGCCCTCCTGTGCTCCTGAGCCACTTGTCATAATCCGAGGAACAGAGAGGACACGTGTGGACTGGAGGGAGGTTCATGAGTCCCCAAAGGTCACCTACACTGACCCCATGTAGGTGGAAATTGTGAGGTAAGCAAACACACTCCCTGGGTGCAGGAGCAGTCATACGTTTCCAAGCTGGAGCTAATAGTTGCGGATGAATTTGGATATTACTCCAAGTTTTAGGTGAGAAAAACAAGTTCTACTCCTGAACAAAGCTTTCAGGACAAAGGGGTGCCTCTAGGGGCAGAGATACTTTATTTGAAAGAGAATCAGGGCTTTTTTTCCTTCTGGATATCTACTACTCAATAAACCCACTGTTTAAAGAAGGAAATGCCATAATTAAGGCTCTTTTTTTCTGTCTTTCTTTGTTTCGTTTTTTGTTTTTTGTTTTTGTTTTTCTCCCTTCAAGACAAGGTTTCTCTGTGTCTGTGTAGCCCTGGCTATCCTGCAACTAGCTCTATAGACCAGCCTGGCCTTGAATGCAAAGATCCTCATGCCTCCACCTTTGTGGAGTTAAGGTGTGTACCACCACACCCTGCTATTTATCCAAAGCTTACCTGCTAACAATAACCCCTCTTCTGTCTCTGTCTCTGTCTCTGTCTCTCTGTCTCTCTCTGTCTCTCTCTCTCTCTCTCTCTCTCTCTCTCTCTCTCTCTCTCTCTCACACACACACACACACACACACATTCAGGAAGATGGGATGCTAGTCTTAGTTACTTCTTTACATGAATTGAGTTTCAGGGACTGCTGGGGATTGAACACGGGCATTCACACATGCTAAGGGAGTACTCTGTCACTGCACTACATTTCCCCTCCTGCCCAAAGCTGCTTCTTTGTCTTTCCATTACATGTTTGGGGGGGAAGGGGAAGGTCAGGGATCTAGAAATGGAGCTCAGGCCTCGCACATGCTAGCAATCCAATCCCTCTATTGCTGAGCCAGCCTCAACTTCTCATTTTCAACTCTATAAAGTTATTTATTTTGTTTGAGTTGGACAGCCCTACATCATCTCACTGCTTCGTCCTACCCTCCAACTTCACTCGGGGTTAATAGCTAAGAATCACAACCCTCAGCTTTTGTGAGTTTTCTTCTCTACCTTCTGCTTAAACTTTCCTTATCTGCTACTAATAAATGGTGATTTATTAACAGAACTCCCAAATAGATAGGCCCACGCCATCCTCACAGTTTCCTTCTTCATCTGCCATGCCAACGTGTAACATGAACGTGCAAATGCTGACATCCAACTGTTAGCTTCAGAATGATGTGATGATTTGCACTTGGGGCCTGGCATTTCCATAGCTGAGCACTGGCCTATCCATTCTGTAGATTTACCTGTCACGTAAGAGGCTTGATTATGTACCAATTTAATTCCTACAATATGCTGTGTCCATGGACTCTGGGAGACTTTCCAAGCAGCAGAGCTCCATGAGGGGTACCAGAAAGAGGTGCTGGCACAACCCTGGCACAGGAGCGCCAGTGCCGTCATGCTCTAGCCTTCACCCAGTCTTGCTCATGGCACTCACTGGCTTTTCCCTTTGTCAGAGATACGCTGCCCCTGCATTCCCGACCCACTCTTCCTCATCATGACCTGGAATCATGAGAATGAAGTCGGGGCAGGTAGGTGGAAAGAAGTAGACTAAGGATAGCATTTCACTCAAGTTCATCACACAGCTGGTTGGAGAGAAGGCCTGTGTCCCAAGCCCCAAGCAGCACATGGAGTATGGAGTATGGTTAGCTTAGTTTGGTGAGGGTAGCTTACGCTCCAGTGAGGCCGCTTGACTTGATTACCTAAGCCTCTGCAAGGAGAGATCATTACTTGCTTTCTTTTCCCTTCTCTTCTCTTTCAAGTTTAATTTTTAAAAATAGAACTCTAAGCTATAAGACTCCCCAAACCTTCTTTTCAAGTGGATCAAGAGAGACGACTGTGGTTAAGAGTACTGGCTGCTCTTATAGAGGACCTGGGGTGGATTTCCAGCACCTACAGGATGTCTTGGAACCCTCTGTGACTCCAGGTCCAGAGGACCAGATGCCCTCTCCTGGCCTCCACCAGTACCAGGCATGCACATGACATTCATACATGCATGCATTCATGCATGCAAATACACATGCACATAATTTAAAAATAAATAGATCTCAAAGTGGTTCAAAGAACCATTGAGCTGGAACTGTATAGATTACTGACACAGATGGCTCTTAAAGATCCATCCTCATTACCAGAAATCCCACAAATGGGAACCATTCACAACCTCATTCAGATTCATAAGCTTAAGGTCACAGATCCCATAGGGGAATGAACCTTTTGAGCAAGAACATGTCAAAGGACACTGGGGAACGTCAGGACTCACAGCGATGACAGTCACTCTGAGATCTCTGATACCATTGGCCTTCTCCTCACTTTTGCCTCTGAGTATCTTATTATCCTCCCCGCACTGACACACATGCCACCACAGATATTTCCCACCATCCTGGGGAGAGAAGGCTTCTAGTTCCACCTCTTCAACCCCAGGGGCTACCTAAGCAACTACACCAAGGTGTGTGCTCTCAGTGCCGGGTGACTTCAGACCAGATGACACCCCATGCCCCATACAAAGCCCTACTGCTTCCTCTCCCCAATACCCAAGAATCCAAAGATCACCATATTCAACCATTCCTGTCACTCCAAACTCAGGTAAGAAGGGCCATCCTGACCCTAAGAGGAAATCAAAAACTAGGCCTAACATATGGAGCCTTCCATTGCCTGCTTCCTTAGTCTCTTATCCATGTGTGTAACCAAAGGTCTCAGAGAATGGAGTCAAAATATCAGCATGAAAATCACACCAATCCCCTTGTCATCTTCTTCCTATTGGCCTCCCTGATTTTTTTTTGGTCTTGCTTCCACATTTATCTAGACCTGGTTTATAAAACTTAAGATACATAATGGGAAGATCCCAAGGTTTGAAGTTGACTGTCCTAAAGTAAGATATACAAGGATAAAATCATGAGCTATGGAGCATGGACAGATCCAAGGGATACCCTCATCATCCCCCTGTTCCATGAATCTAGATGTGTATAATTTCCAATTATCAGCTTCCTCAATTATAGATTTGAGACATGTACTAATTAAGTAGCTAATGAAAACCCAGTAGACAGTGAACACTGGGTGAATGCTAGGTGCTATTCAAACTAACTCCAGGAAACTTTCTAGGTATTTAGTAAAGTACTACTATGCAGCCAGGAAGCTCTTAGACAGGCCTTGCTGTCCTAATTAGCATCAGGAAGCCTGTAGGAATTCGTGCTATAGATTACAATCACATCATTTACTTCTGAGTTTTGTCAGGAAGCATGAGAGGGAAGAACATGTGGATGGGAAGGTATCCATGTATCAGTCAGGTTCTTCACCCATTCTTGGCTCAGGCTTGCAATAGGCATTCCTTCCTGGTGCATAGGTCTATGGTAGACTAAAGGTTTTGGTTTCAGTCTATGGGTTGGGTCCAGGTTTGCTCAGCGTGTCTCTCACGTTATTCTCATAGTTGATGGCAAACTTACAAAATATAAACACATGGTGTTTCAAGGCTTGACCCAGAATTGATAGGCCATCACTTCCACTCACATATCATTGGCCAAAGCATTAAATAGCCAAGGTCAATGGCTATAGATAAGAGAAAGGTGTTCCTCCCTTACAGGAGTTCCCACAGCAAGGGCAGAGAGAGAAGGGCACCAGTGATTTTAGACAGAATACACTCTGGCATACTTCACCCCAATCTTGTGTTCCAGACATAGTGCAGTTCCCTAGTGTTCTTTACCTTGTCACACATGTTTAAAGAGTCCCATCTCTATGATACTTTTGTCTTATGTCTATTCAAATATCTTGGACCAAAATGATCATTTCAGAAAGCAGATAGCAGGACAAGTGGATCAGGCTATGAGGATATTGAAATAAAACTCTGGATCCATTGGAAACATAACACTGTTTCCTAGGCCTGGGAGTCCATGCAGAGTAGCTTCTACGGTGTGCTCAGAGGATTCTAGAAGAATCTCTAATTTGTATTACTTTCCTCATTCTTGATGGTTGACACTGATTGCCAACTTCTTCCCAGGGTCTAGAATCTCCAAAGAATAAAATATCTCAGTATGGGTGTGAGAAACTTTCTAGATTATGTGAATTGAGATGAGAGAACCCACCATAAATTTGAATGGGACATTACATGGGTTGGGGTTCTAGGCTTCAAAAAAAAAAAAAAAAGAAAGAAAATGCTAGCTAAGTACCAATATTCATCTCTCTCTTCCATACTGTGGATGCCATGTGACCAGGTGCCTCAAGCTCTGATCATCATGCTTTCTCCAGCATATTGGTCTGTATCCTCAAACTAGGAAGCAAACCACACCCTGAGTTCTTTGTTTTTGTGTGGTATTTTGTTACAGCAGCATGGAACCTGTGGAGACATCTTCATTGTGAGCTTCTGCTCTCCCTCTGAAGGCAGGGTACCTGCTACCACTTGTCCTTGCTTCCCACTCACAGCTCCCCTGATGCAAGCCCTTGGAAACTGCTTCCAAAGAACAATGCTCTGAAGGCATTTCCTTAAGACAGAATATGCCACGGTGTGAACCAACAGTGGTACACAATCCATCAGAGATTTCCCCCTCAAATGATTGTGACAAACAGTAGAGTCGGGAACAATAATGAAAAATAAACAAACCACAAATGTTTGGCTCCCAAAGCTGTTTCTAAACATGTTGCCTAAGCATTTTCCAAAAAAGAAATTAATTAAAAAAATTTTCCTTCTCTTTAAAAAGTAACTGAAAATAGAATTTGAGTATGGCTCAAGACAAGAAACATCTGTGCAGAAACAGAAACAAAGCACAGAACACAAACACAGATAGGTTGTTAGAAACATCTAGAAAATCAAATGGCATTTATAGCTTTTGTTCTGGAAGTCTGGCACTGCAGAGAACTTTGGACATATACTGACTAAATATCTAGTTAACTACATGAATTATACACGTGGCTTACAAAATCTGTTTATGGGAAGGCCCAGATTTACATAAATGCAGTCTAAATGTTCATAATTTTTATAAATCTAGAGGTAGCCTCTGATTGACTTTAATTTTAATTTTAATTAATTAATTTATGTATATGGATGTTTTGCCCGAGTACATGTATTTGTACCATATGTGTATCTGGTACCAGTACAGGCCAGTACAGGGCATCTGATAACCTGGAGCTAGAGTTGCAGACCACTGTGTGCCTCATGTGGGTGCTGAGAATCAAACCCAAGTCCTCTAGAAGAGTACACAGTACTCTTAACTGCTGAGCCATCTCCCAGCCCATTGAAAACCTTTTTAAATGTTTGTACTTGGGTTAAGTGAGGGTAACTGAAGAGATCAAAGATATATGCACATAATTTTAGAATAACATAGAATTTATGAAAACACTATATTAAGAATCAAAATAACCTGATTTCACAACCCAAAGCAAGCCACTCAGCAGGGTTCCACGAAAGGGCAGATAATCACTATGGCAGCAGTTACAAAGGAGGAAATCTCCTTTCTATTTTATGTATACTTGTAAGAGCCCCACTATACTTCTGAGAAAAGCTACTTCTTCATTTTCCAAGCCCTACTAGAAGGAGGTGTGTTCTGACAGACAGAAGGAAAAGTTGGGGAACACATTCAGGAATGGGCTACAGGAGTTACAGACCACACCCTCACCTCATCCAGAACTGCTGCTCAATAGGAAAACTGGGAGACAGAGAGAGTATGGCAGCCACAGGTCTTCTCATCAACGCTAGGTAGATCTGGAAAAGAAAACATCCAACCCGGAATCTGTCTCTTGGTCTAGTCCACAGGCTCAATTCACCAACTAAGGCAATGATCTTTTCTCCATCTAGAGATGGTCAGGCTTGAACAACCTGAAAACAAGGCTTTGGTGATGAATCTCTCAAGGGGCTTTGCTGTCCATGGTTCCTGCCCTTAGTAAGGACTGACTGAGTCCTGCCATAAGCCAAGCATGTGTGCTGCAAGATGGAAGAAAACAGACCCAGTTCACAGCTTCAGGGAGCTGGTATCCCAGGAATGGGTGGCCTCCTCACCAGCAAGGAACTGGATTCCCTTAATTCTACTTCCTGTCATTACCTCATGTTGTCTTCTTGCCCCTTAGAAACTCCTCAGAGCAGGATGAGAAAAACTGACCCCACACAGGAGAACTTGTACCTGACCACAAGAGTCAAGATTGGGACTGCATGGACCAGGTGACTCTTGGATACAGAAACAGTCCATATGTAGTTTAGGATGAGAATTGAATGTATTCCAGGGCAGGTGCACTGAAGTTATTCCTTTGCCAATTTACTTGTCTCTCCCTCTCTTCCCCTCCCTCTTTCCTCTCCTCTCTTCCCACCTCACCTTTCTCAATAGCTGAAGACACAATAATCACTACTACACAAGCTAGCTCAAACATATACAAGTCACACATCACACGTTCTGGGAACCCAGGTGTGCAGAATACCACTTCACATCAAGACTCAGTCACAGACACTAACCTCACTTTCACTGTATGGAAATGACCAAACAAACAAGCATAATCATATGTACCTAAATGCTTCCCAACACAGGCCAAGATGCTCAGCCCAGTGCCCCCTGTGTCTACGCCCTGCATGGTTCCTCTACAGTTCTAAAGATTAAACAGTCGGCAGCCAACTTCGTGTATGTGCATGTAAACAAGAGGGCTCGGCTTTAAATAATTATGTCAAAGAAACGACAACTGCACTCCTTGCCAGAGCAGGGATGAATAATTACAAAGCCAGGACATAATTAAGCAATTGTGACTGTCGGGATGTTGAGTTGCTTCTCTGATGTGCAGGGCTGGTGTGTCGCCATCCGCGCCCGCCCGCCCTCCTGGACAGGCTTCTGTGTCCCTTTGATCTTCATAACCCAGTGCAGCAATGGGGGTCGTGGTCTGATCGTTCCAGATGCCTTCCCTGGGGCCCCTGAGCTTCTCAGTGTCTACTCCAGGGCTTGCTCTGCTGAAATGGCACGATGACTCGATGGCTAATGTTTGACTAAGATGGATATTTTCTTTAAAATTCTGGGAAATGGGTAAATCCTAGCTGTTGCAGGTCCATTAAACCTTCACACACACACACACACACACACACACACACACACACACACACACACAGAGAGAGAGAGAGAGAGAGAGAGAGAGAGAGAGAGAGAGACTGACTGACTGACTGACTGACTAACTGAGTCATACAGAGAAAGAGTGTGTGCCTGTGTGTCTGAAAAAGCCCACTGTAACATCAGCTATCAGTTTCTCATAAATGACAGCATCTTTCCACAGAACGATTCAACTCAGAAGACAGACAGCTTTGAATCAACAAAAAGCAAAGCGCGGTCACAGAGGCAAAATGTGTCATCAGGAACAAGAGTTGGAGAGAACTTGGTCTTAAGTGTCCGGGCCTGCCAGGTACCAAAGTCAGACCTCTGTGATACAGAAGGTTGGTTAGTTCCTGGCTGGCTTTGCCTTTGCATCAGCAGAGAACACCCAGTTTGCCCGTTCCCTACCTCGAAGGCAAGGGCTGTGATTGGAGAGGCATTTTCCGCTTTCCCAAATACTTTATGTCAGGAATAAAATGAAAACAGCTCCCCAAATCACAACCTCCTTGATCATCCATCAGAACTTTGTGCTGAATAAGCACAATAGGCCCCTGCTGCCCCAGAAAGGACAGAAGCCAACTTGAGATTCCGATTCTGTTATGAAAAATAGGTCTTCAGCAAGTGTGCACGGTACAGCTCTGGTAATTTGAGGGAAGGAAATTGCTCTCTACTTAAAAGCCAACTCCAGGTGTACACATGCCTCTCAGAACATACATATGTATATTTACACACAGAGAGAGATAGGATATATATATATATATATATATATATATATATATATATATATATACACACACACACACACACACACACTTGCATAGGAACAAGCATGTGTCTTTACACGTGGCAAACAGGCAAGAAGCAGCCTTCTGAATACCAGTTTATTAATTCAACAAGAACTCATTTGGCTTCTTTCTATCCACAGGGAAAAAATACTACTGCATGTCTTAGAAAATAACAGACAAAAGAGAATTGCCTGCCATTCAGCAGACATTTGCAGTATGATAAACCAGTAATATTGTGGAGTCTTCTTGAAATACTGAAGGATCATCATCACAGAGAACACTTAACCAGAACCCCAAGACTGCTGTGCCTCATCAGGACCTCAGGCTTCTGCCGCTCTCCCAGATCCCTCACCCACAAAGTGAGAGAAGGGACCTCTGAGGTCCATTCCAGCTAGAACATGGTGGGACTCTCCAGAAAGACAAGGCGAGATCCCCACGCTGCCTTGTCAAGGGGATTTTTGTGTCTCTCCTGAAATAATTAATGGGCATTTTTAAGTGTAATACAGTTAGTAAGGGCATTATAGTCAATCACACAAACACGTGCTAATTCTATAATTGATTGGAAGCTAATTGGAAACTCTGAAGGGCACTATTGTTGATGTCACTAATGACTCAGACAGCTGATGGCAGGTTTTAAGGAGCTCTTCCCCATCATGCTCAAAGGCAAAAGGGGATTCCAGCTCTCCCCTTGCCATACCACAAAACAGTCCATCCCCGCCTGTCTTCCTCTCTCAGGCTCTCCTGGGAAGTCTCATGTTTGCCAAGACATCCCCAGGGAAAATATTGATCTCTCTCTCTCTCTCTCTCTCTCTCTCTCTCTCTCTCTCTCTCTCTCTCTCTCTCTCAGCTAAAACAGCAAAGTGAGAAGAGGCCAGGCCCTATGTCAGATATAAGGGTAAAATTCCAGCTCAGGAATTCGTGACCAAGTGCCCTTGGGCAACCCCATGAACTGCTCTGAGTCAGTGGTGCTTTCTTACATGTGTACAGAATTCTGAGACACAGAACCTTCAAAGGGAGTCAGGCACATCCAGAATACAACATTCCAGTCCATAGACAGCTTCCTCAGCTTTCCATTGTTAGTGTCCCAGCTTCCAGACCCAAAGCAAAGGAGGGCAAGATGAATAGAGAGCTACTCAGTGCAGTGTAGAAGTGGAGGTGAGGAGGCAAGATGGCCAGGATCTGACCCCAAGGGAGCACAAAGACTTCATCTGCTGCACTTGGCTAGAGTTGGTGATGTTGGCTGGCTCTGAAATCCTAAGAAAAGAGGAAAAAAAGAGAAAAAGGAAAGAAGGGAGAAAGAAAAGAAGCCAGGAGATAAATTCTTTCATTTGGACAAAGTGGCAAATGCTGGAATAACTAAAGGCAGTCATGTGCACCATGTCAGGCGATGCTCCAATCAGGAGAACTGTTAACACGTTAACAGTTATGAAATGAATCACTCAATTAATTCTCCACATGCTGAAACAGGTAACAATACATTTATCTGCAGAATTATACCCTCCATATCATATATTTCCACAACTGTTAGCAATTTCATTCAGCATAACAGGAAATCAGTCGCACCTCATGGATTCAGGGAAAGAAGTGGCCTGAGGTCTGCTGCCAACAGCATAACTTGATGGAAGAGGTTTCATTGTGCTGCTCTGTTTTGGCGCTGTTTGGCTTTGCTTCCCTGCTTAATCACTTCCAATGCATGCACAGAGAGCTATAAGTCACCAGGTGAGGACAAACTAGACCTTCAGGATTCCTATGCCAGCATTTTTAACATAGAGCTGAAATTTCATGGGCAGTAACTAAGGCACTCCACAGTGTTCCAGGGTAGTGAAGTTTCTAGAAAGGGGTCGCCATCAGGGTCAGAGAATCCACTTGCCATGCTCAGACTTCTTAGATGGGCCCAAATGTCTCCCAGAGAGATTATTGTGAACATCCTTAAAACTTCCTTGTGTTGGAATCCAGGACTCCAAATCAACTCTCCCAATAAATCCTGCTCAACTGTGTGTAGGGCAGCCCCAACACACACAGCCAGAAAACACTGCCCACTGCAGTAAGGGCTCCTTATGGAACTGAAGAACCTTCATCTCTGATAGAAGAAAATTATTCCCTAAAAGAGAGTAAAAGTACCAAGAAAGAAGAGCCCTCTCCAAAGGACAAGAGGGATTATATCTACCTCAGAGACACAAAATTGACAGTGTGTTCTTTTTCAGCTCTAGACCTGCTGAGAAGAAAGCACTGAAGAGGCCTAAAATACACCTGTAGAACTTCACAGAGCTCCCTTCAAGTTTCTGCGCATCTCACTCACTTTTCCATTGCTATGCTAAGATACCACAACCAAGGCAACTCACAAAAGAAACAGTTCATTGCAGACTTAGAGTTTCAGAGGGTGAGTCCATGACCATTGTTGACAGGGAGCATGGCAGGAATGAGGCATGGCATGGCCCTGGGGCAGTAGCTGAGAGCTTACTTCCTGATCCATGTAACTGGAAATGGCAGAGGCTTTTGAAACTTCAAAACCCACACTCCCCCAGTGGCACATTCCTCAATAAGACCACACTTCCTAATCCTTCCCAAACAGTTCTATCACTTGGAGACCACTATCCAAACCCATGAGTCTATGGGGGATATTTTCATTTGAACCACCATAGTGTGTTATAAATAAGGTCTCCTTAGACTGAGTGATGGGGAGACTCAAATTCTATCCAGTCAATTTCATGACTGGCCAGCTCCGCATCTCTGATTGAAGCCTGGTTTGAGATCACAACTGCTTTCTAAATGCACAGGAAGACATCACCCATGCTCCTTGGAGCAACCAACAGAGTAAGATATAAACCCCACAGGAAATCTGGACATGGCAACTCACCTTAGGCTTCACCACCTTCATGAAGGCCCCTCTGACCAATGCCTCCTCCCGTTCTTGTCTGGTGACTTTCTGGGCATCCAGAAACTTCAAATTCGGCAACTTGTGCAGAACAAAGCACCTGGGAGAAAAAGGCAGAAATGACACAAGAAAGTTGGAGTGACAGCCTCAGGGATGAGGGTCATGTGTCTGAACCTTGGGAGTCCACATCATAATGCTCTAAGGATTTAGAACTTAGTGACTTCCTTCCTCCCTCTCCCCTGTCCCCAAACAGCCTTTTCCCCTTTAGGGGAAATTTGAAGAGTTGTAATTTATACAGACATACAACCAAACTTAGGGGAATTGCAGGTGACTCAAGGGTGGATACACAGCTCATTAGAACTAGGCAGCTGGTAGGAGCCCATCAATGTGTTCCTTTCTTCCATTCTGGGAAATGGGCCCTGCTTCAGCATGGAAAGTTCTCAACAAGACTAACTTAAATCTTGATCAGTTGTACCATATACATGACTGCCACTAACAGGAGACATGTGTACCATATCTGATTGTTGATACAATTGATCTGCACCTTTGAGCTGAGGCTGAAGGCCAGGATTTCCCAGACAGGACCTCAAATGAGACCTACTGAGCTGGATGGCTTTGGGGTAGAAGTAAGGCATACATGTAGCTAAGAACTGCTTCCTTCACTGATGATTCAAGACAGTCTTAAGTACTTTCTGTCATCACTTCTGTGTGACTTCCACAGTGTGGTTCAGAGATGATCTCTGTCGAGGAAAAACAGGAAGCAGTGGAAATTTCTAGGGTCTCAATATCCAGCAAATACAGGGTGGCTTCTGTTCCCTTAGAAATAATCATTAGTACTCCTTATGGACCACCAAGGATAAGTAAATGGCTATGTGTGTGACAAATTGCCCTCAAACAGATGTGTATAAAGGGTATTGACAAGCAGACGCACTTGGCCAGGGTATATGTTTATAAGTGTATAAATATATAGACACTTGCCTATACTTTCTTGTCAGCAACAATCATCAGCCTGCTTGCTTCCCATCAAGACCACGTTCTCTATTTATCAAATGAGCCATGGTTTGGGGCCTCTTCTGTTTTCGAAGACAAGGTGAACACCCAACGCCAAGAGCAATGGACAGTCTCTAAAGAAAACCATCACTTACTGCACCCACCTCCTCAGAATTCTCTCATCTTCCAAATCCCAACCCCAGTATACATGTCACCTCTAACCTGTAGTGATGTCTTCATTCTAAAGACTCCTAGAAGACACCATTAGCATCCAGTCCAACACACTGTCATTTTCTAGTTATTTCCTTGTTGTTCAAGTAATGACTATCCTGACTTGAACCCCAACCTTCTTCAAGGCTTACCTTCACTATAACTTGGAAACTAATGCAAGAATGAATTAAATAGCCTATCCATTCATTTCAGCTGCACAAACATTCCTTGAGTGCCTACTACCTGCTAGGCTCTAGGGATACAGAAATGATGATGAGACCCCTCCACTCTCAGAGGAGTCCTCACTGTAATTGGAAATATGTACTGATATACAAGCAACTAGAAATCAGCAAGGCTAAGTTATAGTTGGAGTCCTTATGAGAAAACCAAGAATAACCAAAAACTAAAGAGAAAAGGAGGAATATGCCATCTCAAACAGGCTTCAGATAACCAAATTCAAAAGCAACCCACTTAAAATTTTATCAGTGTAGATATTACTTGGGCATGCACTGTGCCTCCCTCTCCACTGGAGCCTTGGGTTCCCAGAACCCCCTTCCCCATCCATAAGGGAATTTCATGCCACCAAGCGACCTTTATAAGCTTACTCAGGTAAAAGACCTGGCTATCACTCAAAAGCCAGAGACAGCAGTTTAAAGGCCCCCTGGACGCTTAAAGTCAAAACATATTGAAATTATTTTGCAATTAACTTTAATTAATTCACTTATGAATTAATTTATTATTTCACGTGAATGAGCAAGCACTTGGGCACTGGGCATAGGTCAAAGGCCAATATTCCAGAGCCAGCTCTCTCCTTTGACTTTATTGATGTAGGTCTCTCTTTTGATTTTGCAGTACTGTGTACGATAGGTTAGCTGGCCCATGAGCTTTTGAGTTCCTGTCTCTACCTTCCATCTCCCTATGGGAGTGTCTGGGATTAGAGATGTGCACCATCACAGTCCCAGGTCACCAGGCTTGTGTGGGCCCCTGAAATTCCTTTACAGACTATCCTAAGACCAGAAGTCCTATAATCAATCAATCTCTCTCTCTCTCTCTCTCTCTCTCTCTCTCTCTCTCTCTCCCTCTCTTTCTCCGTCTCCCTCTCTCCCTCCCTCCTTCCTTCCCTCCCTCCCTCCCTCCCTCCTTTCCTGCCCTCCCTCCCCTCCCTCCTTCCCTCCCACACTCTTCCTGCTTCCTCCCTGGCCTCAATCTCTTACCCTTTTCCTTTTCTCCCTAAGCCTCTCCCTAGCCCCTCCCCACAGCTCTGATCTTATTCAAAATGAGGCAAAGGGCTCCTATGTTCTTGCTACCCTTTAGCAGAGTTCCCACTGGCCTCAGACTGTCAGAGAAAACTTCCATCTCCTGCTTATACTGGCGAAGTCTGGATGACAACAGATTCTTTCAAATCGAGACATGTACAGACAGAAACAATATGTCAGGAGTGACGCTCCAAAGAGTAAAGACATCCACTAAGTGTAGGGTGGGAAAAGATGAATATTCAGGTGAGGACAACATCGGTAGTAGAAAATCAGCCAATGTTTAATGATGGAGTGAAAGATGCCTTCATGAGGCTGCCAGGAACCGCGATGACAACAGACCGTGCATTGTCATTTCGCCTCACTTTGGATCACAGCTCTGAAATCAAAGGTAGAAGACGGAGAGGTGCTGGCTTTTAAGCTAGTTAAAAATTTTTAGATGACAAAGAGCTGCTGTTTCCAGACATTCTTCTTATAGTCAGAGAGACAGCCTCTGACACAGTCTGCCAATCACCCCTAGACGCTGAGTGACTTCACTTCCATCCTAAGGGCCACTGTGAGTTCCCAGAGAGGAGGGTTACCCAACCTGTTAGGAGCAGAGTGTGGGCCCTGGCTGGATAACAAACCAGATAGGCTAGCTATCCACTCTCAGTAGACCAATTAAAGAGACAAATTAATAGTGAAAAGTAGAAAAAGGAGATACATTCAGTGTAGCAATTGGGAAAAGGAACAAGGAGGTCTGATGATTCCCCAAGTCCATCTTTATGGTCCTACGATGATATTCAGTTTTAAATAGAGGGCCAGAGGTATGCATAGCTAAGCAGTTCTGTCCAAAGAAGGCTTCTGCTATCACTGCTTGTCTCAGCTCGGCACCTCCTGCAATACAAGCTGACGAGCTATAAATCTCTTTCTGGAAGACAAGCCCCCTCTGGTTGGAACCAGGCTTCCAGGCTTTTCCTTCTTCTAGCACAAGATTCTGAAGGAAATTCTAATTTCTTGGAATCTATAGACTGATAGCCAGAGGGAAGGGCACACGTGACTCTTTAGAATATCTTCATCCCCAGGGGCCTGTGAGATGCTGCTCAATTTGGTTTTGATCCCTGTGGCCCACCCACAACAGAAGGGAAGAAATGATTCCTCAGAGTCAACCCATGACCTCCACATGTACTCTGTGGTAAGCAAACACCCCCAACACCTATCATACATGCATATATACAAAGATACACAAATAATAAATGATATTTTTAGATTTTTTTAAATGGGGCTAGAGATCTAATTTCACAGTTAAGGGCACTTTGTGTTCTTCCAGAAGACCAAGTTCAGTTACTGGCATCTATGACAGGAGGCTCCCAACAAATGTAACTGTAGCTCCGGACAGTCTGACACCCTCTTCTCATCCCCGTGGGCACCCACACACGTGTAGCATGTACTCACACACATACACAGAAATATACACACAAAAATTAAGATTTCAGCTTTTTTTTTTTTTTTTATCAAGGAGCTGTGCAGGATGCTCAGAAGGTGAGGAAACACAGCAGATGACCTCTGCTCTCTCTACGTCCTGTGTTCTAGCACAGCGTTTACATCCTAGCACAGTGGTTCTTGACTTTGAGCAGGCATCCTTGTGACCCACAGGCTTTTTAAAGCACGATGCAGACGCCGGCCCATCCCCAGAGCTCCTTACTGAGGCGATCTGGACCGAGGCCTGGAATTTATGTTTCTAATAAGTTCCCAAGTGATGCTGTCACTGCTGCCATCCTGCTGAGAACCAATGTCCTAGTGAAAACAACACCGCAAGGACTAATAGTTGGGAATTATGAGCGCAACGAGGCGGCCAGGAGTCTCCTTCCCAGTTCAGCGAACAGTCTGCCCTGCCCCAGCACCTGCGCTACACAGAGCCCAGCTAACAGTCATATTCACCAGGTCTTCCTGTCTCCTGGTGACTTAGAATGGGCTCCAGCATCCCTGCCAAGTGATAAGCCAGAGGGCGTCCAGCCTGCCTGTCCCGTGCTGGTCTTGGGAGATCTATTTCCCTTTGTTCTAGGTCATGTCAGAGTGTCAAAAGTGGCAGCTTCAATCCTGAGTGTAATACAAGTTTGCCATAAAGACACAAGAGCAGATTGCCAAAGCCACAGAACGAAGGCTTTTATAATATCAATTCAACCCTTGTAAATGTAATCCAGGGTTATTTGTTGCCCCAAAATCTCTTTACTGTGATGTATGACTTAGTTACCAGGGTTATCACAGCTGTATCCTAAAGTTGCATAGTACATAAAACATTTCAGTTTCCAATGCAGGGAGGTTAACTCCCCCAGATAACCCGCAATCACAAAGGTTAGTCCCGATGACATCCCTCTGTCAGCTCACAGGAGCTATTGATGGCCCAATCAGTTTGTTTTGAAGGAAGAGAACAACAAGAGGCCAGTAAACTTATTCAGACTGTCAGCGGGGGCTAGGGGGAATGGGACTTGCAGGTAAGTAATTCTGGGTGTTTTCAGGCTATTATCAACCAGCGATGGTTGAAGAAAGAGACAGCTACTAATAACACAGAAGGTAGCCATCATAAAGCACTTTATGGCAGAGCCCCCCTGTCCATAAATCCTGTGACACCCGGAGACAGCTTCAGATTTATAAAACTGCTTGTTAAGCCAGGGCACTCCTTAATGAGAAGAGATCAGTCTAACTGAAGCCTCACATCCCTAGCTGCAAAGGGCAACTCCAATTTTCCTGACCTTCTCAAGGGGGCTGGGGGGAGCCCCAGGTCTAGAGGTTGTGGGACTTAGAGCCCCTGTTGGCTATGGTAGGGAAGGGGGTGTTAGCAGGAGGGCAGGGAATCCAGCAAAAGTGCTCAAAGACCCAGTTGTCCCCAGTGGAGACAGAATTCCTGAAAATGACAGGCCACCACCCAGAGATTATCAGGGTCCCTCTCCTCATGTAAAATGGTAGATGTTCTTAAAGGACCCTTTAGGAAGAAAGCTAGAACTGGGAGAAGGAAGGAACAACACCAATCCCTTTGTTATTATTGAAAAATCAATGATTTTGCTCTGATATAAATGGCATTATTATTATTATTATTATTATTATTATTATTATTATTAGCCTTGTTGTCAAAGAAAACGGAAAGGATTCTCTTGTCCTGCCAACTCTAGAAGACTTGCCCACTGCCCAGTAACAGCATGAACCACAGATAAACACTATGGATCTCTAGGATCTGCTGGTGGTGTGGGAAGCCCTGTTACTTTTACCAAAACAGTACAAGATTCTCATGGGTTCTCAGGAGAACCAAACTCTGGAGTGCTGGGTGGCTTCTCCATGGCATTTATGGCATTCAGTGATTCTTCATGTTATTTCCTGACACCTTCTTACCCATGAACCAGGAATGCAGAGATGGGGGTACAAGTTTCTGAAGCTCTCCCTGGTGCCCTGATGGATGAGGCAGCCATGGATGACTCTCTCCCTGTTCTCAACCCCCCACAAAGCTCACCAGAATGGGGAAAGGCTGCCAACAAAGCAGCATGACCCTTTGCTGTCAACTGGATCACATCAACTCTGTTTAACAATACTGGTTATCTCATGCTGGCCAAGAGTACTGGTCAACTGCTAACAGTGTTTGATCAGTAAGAGAAACCACCAATGGCTTTCATGCAGCTTCTTTGAGAGACCGGAGCTCTTAAAGACTAAGGGGAGAAATGTAAAAGAAGATAGGCCACCATAATGAAAAGCTGGGTGAGGGAATTTTCAAGGCAGAGCAGAGGGCTCAGGCTTTGAAGCTCTGAGCTGCCCTTCTCAGCCTCAGTTTCTCTATCTGAGCCATGAGAATGGGCATCAGCCTCCTTAAAACAGTACTTTGCTTGGATTCTCTGTTCTCAAAGCTAACTGACAATAAATGCACCCATATGGTCCCTTCCTGGTATACCAGTTCCACCCAATTGCCTTGCATAACCACCCCCTCCCAACTCCTAGGAGAGAAAGACAGCCAGAAAACACCACTGAGGACCAAGGCACGATGAAGAAACACTGGGTGGGACAGCTCTAGGTGCTCTGAGGGACCACAGTGACCTCCCTCTAACAAGCCGAGGTGAGCTCACCTACACAACATTAATGAATTGGCCCGCCAACTGGAAAAGGCCGGCTGATTTCACTCACAGTTCACCAACAGCATATTTGAAGTCTCCGTGCAAACAATACACCCACAGGACAGTCCAGGGCCCTGCTGTATGGAGGCTAACCAGCAATTACTGTGTGGGCTTCTGGCACTTTGATCTCTGGGTTATGACCTTTGCTTTCTTGTGATCATCAAAGCCGAGACTGCAGATTAGCCAGGGAATGCTAGCTGGGTTATATAAGCCACAGGTTTTACAGCTCCCATTTAGTGGGAAACAGCCTTGGGTGGTAGCCCAAGGTGGCCCCAGACACCACTGGAGGCCCCCCACTTTCTTTTAGTGGAGTGCTACAGATACTGGGCAGGCCTCCGGGCTGCCCACCAGGGAACAAAGAAAGGGCATCATATCTTAAATAATTTAAAGTTTTAAGGAATACAGAGGAACCTACTTGGGGTGGAGGGGGGTGCAACCAGAGGCCTGAAGGAACAGAAATTGAAAGAAAATGCACACTAGAGCGAATCACAAAAGAACAGCCCCAAGCCTGAGAGCCCAGATTTCTTATTTGAAAGGTGACATTGAGCATTTATACTCTGTTGACTTTCAGCCATCATTCTTCCTGAAGAAAAAGAAAAAAAAAAGTCAAGAAAGTGTTATCATTTAGGGTCTTGATGGGTTTGTTTTCTCTGCCAGGTAAAGAATTAGAAGACAGGAAATATCTGGAGCGAGACAGGTAGAGGCAGAGAAATCTTGCACACAGCCAACAGGAGCAGGGCGGAATGAGCAGCTGAAGACAGGCTTTTATTGGGGTGAGGAAACACATACATACAGCAGGCACATTTAGAAAACGACCCTACACAAGGCAGAGGGATTCAGGAAGCCCAGGCTCTCCTTGAGGGCTGATGGTTTTCAGGGTCTGTGAGGGGACTCTTTCTCCCCTAGTTTAGGGCTGGTCAGTTTTGAACAAAGGCAGGAAGGCTGATAGGTCCATACCTTTGGGGTAAGCATGTCATGACATGCCTTGAACTTGTCCATAGCCTGGGTGTCATGGTGGTGGGCTTTAAGCTGGCAGGCTTTCCTCTTAGATCAGAGGTATGAGGAAGCAGCTGACCATATTGGAATTTCATCATCTATTATCTGGTCATGGCCTGCTCTCTGTATGTCTGTCTACAAGGAAATGTGTCTATCTCCTAGTTCCTCAAAAGACCTGCCAGGAAAGGCAAAGGTAAACTATTCTGAGTGTCCAGGTCTCCCACCCTGATTTACTATGTTGATGTTGGATGGTGTCAAAATCTGCGAGAGGTCCAAGTTCATATCCATTCAACACTCCTCCCAGAAGAGCAGCACTGTATCCATACAGGGAAATACGAGTGGCCTTAAGGTGTAAGATGGCCATGGCTATGTCTCAGCCATAAGCAATGAGAAATGGCAAAGGGAACCCTGGGCGTGGTTCCACCCTACCCCAGCAGGCCCAGGGCTCAGCTCAACCACACAGACGTATGTCCATGTTCACAGAGAAATGCCAGGAGCTTGTTTTACTGTGGGAATGTATGACAAGAAAATCCAACTGGGCACATAGGGGTTAAGTGAGGAAACCAAGGGGGTGGGGCTCTGGGGCAAGAGGCAGAAAGATAGGACAGACAGCATACTGTACATAAACCTAATCACTTCCCACCCCAGGTCTGGTGTTGCCCACAACACAAACTACAACTGAGCTGAAACCTTTGAAATCAACATCTCCCATGGGAAGGAAACAACACACATGCGCTTGTTTTGATGGACGGCTGGGTGACATAAATATTGCATCATATGACCACAGAGGATGCCAATCAATAGGATTTTTTTTTCCAACAGCACTAAATGAACCACAGGTTCTTGCTTCTGCATTCACTCTTTTAAGGCTCCCACTATTGCTTAAATGATTAATAGAAGAAATATTGTCAGAAAATATACTTAAAGTGAAAAACAGTAAACTGTAGAAATATCATTCACTGCTTAAGCCATTTCCAGCAAAAAATGTCAGATAAATTTACATAGAGGCTCCACAATGACGATCTAGGTAACAGCCAGAAAGAAAGTAGACCTCACACTTTGTTGATGAAGGGGCATGAAAATAGTTTACCCAACTCAGGGAAGGCAGCTGTACCCCTTCATATAAACACATATGCCACAGGAACTCTGAATTCAAAAGTCATATTGTGAAATCCTATAATTTCTCAGGGGTAAATGAATCACCCCCACCCCCGTTATAAAGAGAGTAGGGATGTCAAAAGACCACAGATCTGAGCAGCATCTGGCCCGCATCTCCCTCTTCCAAAGTCAAGGGTGAGTATTTATCAAGTCAACAATAAAAAAAAAAAAAACCATGAATACAAGATTTAAACACATTAGAGAACCGACCTAGCACTTCCCCCCTATGATGTAGTGAAGGTGTAACTAGGTAGGAACACATTTACAGTCTCTATGGTCCCTGGTTGCTGCTTTTTCTCCAAGTATGAGGAGCTAGCAGTCACTGTGTAGATGACTTATGGGGTTTCAAAGGCAATTGTGGCTAGATGTGATTTGGGCTGTGTGTAAGCTCTAGAATCCAGTCCCTCATGGCAACATTGTCATAAATACACTAACAAACAGCCTTCTCAACTCCATCTCTCACATCTTGCCAGCAACACAGACCTGGGATGGGAGGACATGTTTGGGGGACCGCCCAGGTGAATCTCTGAGAAGGATTGCTTGTATAGAGATAAACCCTCTGCAAAAACTGTCACCCATGACTGAGGCTTGGATTGAGTCGGAATGATAGCTGCTGCTTGCTAACCGGATCTGGTACCAAAAGAGCAGAGGACATGACAGGATTCAAGGTCCCTGTGGCCACCTACAAATACACAGCTCTAAGAAGGAAGAGTGACTCCAAACATCTCCAGGATAGTCATCTAGCCACGTTCCCATGCTAAACATGACTTTAGGTTTACATTAGGCTTCAAGAGACAGGGACTTCATCCTTACTCACATCCATTCTCTCAATGTGGACAAGTCATAGTAAGAGAAATCTGTATGGTGAGATGGATAACACTGGTGAGACAGTAAATCCAAGCATGGGTTTACTTCCAAAGGAATCATAGACCCTGAGCTGACTAGGCAGTCACCCCTGCTTTAGAAGTCTTTCTATCAAAATGGAACTCCACATTAGGTTTTCTAATCTCACTGCTTGTATAGTGAATGTTAGTTACATTCTGACCAGTTACAAAATCAACAATGAAGTTATTTGCTTTCCTTCTCCATTCATACCCCTCTAAGCCCTGTATCTGAGACCAAATAGAACAAGGTGGAAGCAGAAAAGTCTTCCCACTCACTCCCCCACCCCATTCTAAAAAAAGAAAACAAGTTGTCTATGTTTGTACTCACATGCCATGTTTGGTCACATGAATGAACAAATGGACATGTGTGAATGTGTGAATATACACACACATGTGTAGATAATATACATGCATATTCATAAATTTGTAAAAGTTATATGTGTCTTATGAATGGAACAAAAATATAAAGAAAAACAGAAACTAAGGAGGAAATTTTTAAGCAATGGTTTATGAAACATGTTTATTAGATAAACTCTTTTGGAGTTGACCTTCCAAAATACATTTTAAAATTTCTTCCAAGATATAAAAGAAATCTAGGTGCCTACCAACATATGAAAGTATAAAGAATATATATTTACAGATAATGGAGTATTTAGCCACAAAGGAGAACAAAATCATGCTTTCTGCAAGAAAATGCATAGAACTAAAGGTCTACATAGAGCAAAATAAGTATCATATGCTTTATGTTATACGTGGAAACTAGAATTAAACAACAAATACAACCTCCAAGTGTGGTAGAGGTAAAGGAAAGTGGGTCAGAGGAAGCTGAGAGAGTTAGATAACATCAAAAAGCAATATATATATATATATATATATATATATATATATATATATATATATATATATGAAAATATCACAATGAATCTCATTAATGTGATCATTAATATGCACTGAGAATTATAATAAAAACAAAAAGGCAATTCTAAAACAAAAGTTGGTATAAGAAGATATTGTGTTTAAAGTGACCCCCTTCCCATACTTTGTATCAGACAATTTCATAATTCAAAGTTAAAAAAGAATGTTCCATAAATCACCTCACTTCTAAGCAATTAAACAACTCAAAGTGAGGAATTAGCAATGTGTTCTGGCTAGACGACCACTGTATTCCCCCTATCAAAAGTCACACTCAAATCCATAATATTACGCCATGGTTGAAATTTTTTCCTAAAGGAAAAAGACCTTCATGAGTATTTTTTTTTTCAAGCAGGGTTCTTATTTGTTCTGAGTCAATATAAGAATAGCCTCAAAGCTCTACAAAATTAATCATGAAGCTTTGAAATGAGATAATTTTCTTCTTTATAGAAATACAACTGAACCCCTGCTTTATGTTATTTATGTCTGGGTATTGGCCTTCTTTTTCCTCACAAATCTGTAATAACTTTCAGTGTTTCTTACAGGTTTGCCTTGATACTCAGTGATTATCCCACTACATTTCTTTGTAGGCCACCAGATTTTTAAATAAACCCCAGGAGGACATGTCCTTCTCAAACCATTTTCCTCTTTCCCAGCCCATCCAGAGCTGTGTCCCAAGAGCTTGTAACTTGTAAAACCTAAAATGCGTATGAGCTAGCCCATGATGAAAAGCATTTCTCAGTCCCGATCTCAACCAGCTCATATCCTTTCTCGGCTCCTATGAACCCAGCAAAGAAAGAAAATGACTCTGTTTTGGAAAGAACAGTTTAACCCAATCATGGGAAGTCTGTGGCCACTAATCAACATTTACTCAGCAGCCCACAGTATTCCATGGCCCGAGTCTCCTCTTCCTTAACACTCACCTGTATCTCTTATAGTCCTCCTCATCCTTCTCCAAGCTGACCAGCTCATTGGGACACGCCACGTTTCCCAGCAGGCTGAGGTACTCCAGGGCTGGTGTCACTTTGGCCAGGTGGTCCAGGAGGTACTCCAAATCAGTAATGTGTCAAAGGTTAAGGATCATGCTCTGAGAAAGCAAAAGGCTTAGCAAGAAGTAGGGGCCATAAGTGACAGGCCAGGCAATGGGAGTCACTTCCACATCATGCTACCAAAATACCCGCCAAAGCGACCTCAGAAGAGACAGGAGTTATTTTAGCTCACAGTGTCTGAGGTTCCACCACCTTCCAGAAGCATCACTTTATGGATCACACATTTGGAGAGCACATGTGAACTTTTATAATATAAAACACCCATCTAAATCATAGCACAAATATATCTCAACTCCTAAAAACAAAAATCAATTTTCAGTCAATCATGCTAAAAGATGGGATTGTCATTCTATGCTTGCTATAGAAGACATCACAAATGTCATTATGCTGTGAAGCTGTAAGGGAATTTGTAAGAAATAAGGTTTTCAAATGGGCATATCTAGTATAAAAAGATTTGTGTCCTTTCTAGTTATTTTAACATTTTTGATACTTGTCAACTTAATTTTTTAAAATTTGCTTTGATATATTTTTATTCCAATTGAATAGTCTTGTTTTCATTCTCATACTCATTCTCCTTCTTATTCTCTTGGTTTTGCATTGTTAGGGATCCAACTCCGGGCCTTGCTGTGCTAGGCAGGTGCTCTGACACTGAGTCACACCTCTAGTCCACAAACAGCCTTTTCATGCATCATTTTGTGCCCTTAATCATGTAACCTTTGTCTTTTTAAGAGGGCTCCTTTTTGCTATCTAAGCTCCACACTCCAGAAAAACTGGCTCTTTCCTTGAGCAGAAGACCTGGAAAGGTAGATTCCTTTAAATATTCTGGTCATAGAGACTTTGGATAAAGCATCTTCAGGCTCCAGGGTGCTTCAGTTATCCATGCCAATGAACCAGTACATCTCCAGGAGTCTCTTATATGGATTATTTGGTGTGGTGGAAACTCCTTTGTTCTAAACCTTCCCAGTAACCTACTAAATGGCAAGTCAGGGTTGGCAAGGAGTTAGCCACAGTCCACAGCAGACAGGGAGCCCTGGCATGTCCTGTAGCATGTTCTCCACCAGCCCTTAATCTCTGTTGATTCTGCCACCAGGGGACAAAATAGGTGATGGAGTTTTAATTGGCTCCTCCATGTCCTGTATCAACAATAACAAACATGGCTCTGTCCTGTCTGAGTGTGAGCTAAGACGGAACTTGTTTGGAAGATTAAGCCAAGACAATGAGTGGAAGAAACTCTGGGGTCTCAAACTAACCAAGATCATGGCAGGAGATGAACTAGGTGATGCTTGGAAGGGTACCTTTTCTTCAGCTCCCTGGCACTGTGTCAACTCTCCCCAGCTGGACTCTCGGAACACACCTGGGTTCCCTCAGCAAGCCTTTCCAGAGGACTCTGGGCATTCAGGATTATTTTTGCTGGTATCTATAGGAAGTTGCCATTGTGGAGCCCAGCTGTCATGGTGAGGCTTGCCAAGAGTGCTTCTATTTGGAAAGCGCAAGACCAAAGTGGTGTCTTCCTTACCAGTTTAGAGAAGAAGGAAAGGGAGGAGCCTCCTGGCATGTGGGTCCCACAATATACAAGCCAGAGTGGTTGCCCAGGTGAGAAAAGAACTTACCCACCTTTGGACTCATCTCCAGGGCAAGGAAAAGGTTTTATAACCACTGGGGAATTTTAACCATGGTGGATCCCAATGTCTGACTTTTGAAGGCTAAGTACATAGTATAATGGTCTATTTGTACCCCTGCCTGCATACACATATCTGAAATATTATCATGCCAAAAAAAAAAAAAAACAACTAAGAAAAATGAGGTTAAGAGTCACATAGCCAGGAAATGACAGAGACTAGATTCAAGTCCCAGTCATTCCCAGGAAGAAAAATGACTCCATTTCTAGCACAAAGGGTGAAATTAAAAGACTGAGAAATGAAGAGTTTAATATGTTTTGGGGGAAGATCATACATCGTCATCCAGCTGTGCTATCTGTCTCAGATATTTCAGTTTAGGCTTATGTTTTCAAAGCACTGTGGTTTTATCTTAATGTACCAAGAAATTTTAGTTCAATGTACCAGGAAGCAACAGAAGTCTGTGGGTGTTAACAGAGTGACTTTCCCATAGATCACCCTGCTTATGCTGCTCAATGGTACTCTAAAGTATGGATTATATAAGAAACCAAGGGTCCTCAAGAAGAAAACACGCTTATTCAAGATGATAAGAAACTGCTGTTAGAAGTGAGATCCAGGGGCTGGAGAAACAGCTTGCTGCTCTTGTTGGAGACGGGAGTGCCGTTCCCAGCATACACTCTGGCAGCTCACAACCTCCCAAAATTCCAGCTCCAGGGGGCCTGAGGCTCTTTGCTGCCCTGCGTTGGCACCTGCATGTACATGTACACATCGACACATAGACACACATGTGTGCATATTATTTTCTAAATGTGAGGTCTAGCTTTGTGACGTAATACACAGGTCTCCTTGCCATAGCCCAGCTTCATGACACGTAGCTCTGTCCTTTCTTCCTGTTTGCACTATGACCCAAACTGGTCATACCTTTAGTACATGTGCTGATACAAATAGTGAGAAAGAAAAGGAAGTATAATTTCAAATAAAGCCAGCTTCTTCTCAAAAGGAAAAGGCAGACGAAGATAATTTAATTGTGCAAACGTTAAACATTTATACTGGCCAAAATTTTCAGACCAGTCCCCTACTTGGGGTTGAATATTCGGAGATCACATGACTGAGATCAACACAGAAGACCTCAATGCTGCTGGTGGACAAGCCAGAGAGAGAGAGAGAGGGGGGGGGTGCGTGTGAGAGAGAGAGAGAGTGAGTGTGTGTGTGTGTGAGAGAGAGTGAGTGTGTGTGAGAGAGAGAGAGAGTGTGTGTGTGTGTGTGAGAGAGAGAGAGAGAACAGAGAGAGAGTGTGTGTGTGTGTGAGAGAGAGTGTGTGTGTGTGTGTGAGAGAGAGTGTGTGTGTGTGTGAGAGAGAGAGAGAGTGAGTGTGTGTGTGAAAGAGTGTGTGGGTGTGAGAGAGAGTGTGTGTGTGTGTGAGAGAGAGAGAGTGTGTGTGTGTGAGAGAGAGAGAGAGAACAGAGAGTGTGTGTGTGTGTGAGAGAGAGTGAGTGTGTGTGTGTGTGTGTGAGAGAGAGAGTGTGTGGGTGTGAGAGAGAGAGTGTGTGTGTGTGAGAAAGAGTGAGTGTGTGTGTGTGTGAGAGAGAGAGAGTGAGTGTGTGTGTGTGAGAGAGTGAGTGTGTGTGTGTGTGAGAGAGAGAGTGTGTGGGTGTGAGAGAGAGAGAGTGTGTGTGTGTGAGAGAGAGAGAGAGAGAGAGTGTGTGTGAGAGAGAGAGAGAGTGAGAGAGAGACAGAGAGAGAGACAAAGAGAGAGAGAGAGAGAGAGAGAGTGTGTGTGTGTGTGTGTGTGTGAGAGAGAGAGAGAGAGAGAGAGAGAGAGAGAGAGAGAGAGAGAGAGAGATTGAGAATACTGGCAGGGGTGGGGGGGGGGATTCTAGTCCATGGCCTCTGGTTAATTACCTAGCCATCTAAATGAATCAAAGGAAAAGGTGTGATAGGAATACATATCAAAAGAACAAGAGAGGAAGAGATGACCTGAGACAGCCAGGCTCTTGGATAGCCCAGGGCAGGGCTCCAAAGAAGCTAAGGACTGAGCCCTAAGTGAACAAGAGGTGATAAAAGGAAGGCAGAGGGGGAGGGGTAAGAAGGACTTATAGAGATGGGGATGGATGCCTTCATTGGTGAACTGACATGATGGTTTCCAGCTGCTTCAGGGTCTGGACCCTGGAAGCTCTTCTGTGAGCAGAATTCCTGAAGTCCCAGCTGGAAGTAGGGCCTTGCTACAGCTGGCTCTGACTCCTCCCACATGGAAGTCCCTCTTCTTGCAAAATGCTTGCTTCTCTTTTGCATTTCAGAATCTGGGATGGGGGGGTGAGGGGTATGCTCAGAGTCAGCCTAAGTGGGGTCTAGATGAAGTCATTCCTATGGCAATCTGTGTGTCTTCCAAAAGTTTGCCATCTCTGAGTTTTCTAACAAGCAAACAGCAGCAACAAAACAAACAAAAACAAAGGAGATTTATTTGCCAGCGATGCCCGACTCATAGAATGAGATTAGAATATAAAAGTCTAAGAAATACACTCTGCTCTTGGTGATGATGGCTTTAGTCAGATAAGAGTGTTTTTCATATTTTTCTAGGATGATGTCATAGTAGTTTTTGTCAACTTGACACAAACCGAGCCATACCAGGGGAGATGGAATCTCAATGGGGGAAGCGACTCCATCAATTACTAATTGATGTAAGGGGTGACAGCATCCTTGGGTGACAGGGTGGGCCTGGGCTGTGTCAGAAGAGGGGTTGAGAGGGCCAGTAGGATGCTTTATCATGAAAATGAATAAGATCTCATAGAGACGAGATACCAAGGCTGGTGTAGTAGACAGCGATAGAAATGAGCTGTTCTTTGTATGCACACCTGTGTCATCACGCCCATTTGTTCTGCATTTGGTATGCAACCTGCTTTCAAAATATAAGTAGGACTTGCAAGCACTTGTGCACCAGGGCCTGTGCCCTAGAATAATCCTTTCAAGTATGATGGTGCATGCAGCCCATTAGAGATAAGCGGTTGAGCCAGCAGCCAGCGCTAATTGCACAGGTTGAGGCTATTTTAGACTATCTAGCATGGGTTAAAAAAAAAAATCATGGCTGCCTGAGTGACACAAAATAAGACCATCAGAAGAACCATCCAGCTGAGCCCTGGTTCCCATAGAATTGAAGTGCGGAGAACATTTGTTGTTCTGTGGAGTGGATCATTACGCTACATGAGCTAGCTGACGGAGCCTGTGTCTGGGGTATCTCCTGGGACAACACTAACCTTGTGCAGGACTGAAGCATTTTCACAAGCAGGGAATTTTAATCTGAAAAGGCAGGGTCAGAGTATTAGACCAAGAGGAGGGTATCCAATGTTGTCTGCTTTTGCCCACCTTGTAGACTGTGACTTCCAGATCAAATGGATGGGGAAGCTGATTTTTGCCATGGTACCAGTAGATTGGGAGGGAAAAAGAAAGAAAGAAAGAAATTGCATAGCAACCTAAGTGGACATAGCAACCTGAATGGACAACACTTACTGGATCTGTACCACTGAATATAGGATGCTCTACAAAAACATAGTTATCTAATTGGATTTTCAGCAACACAGTGACTTCCCAGGATACCCCTCCTTACTCTCTTAGCATTACCACCACAGTTCACGTAAGTTAAGGCACAGAATAGGAAAAGGACTTCACAAAAGATAGTCAGTCTCCCTGCACTCTGGATCCCAAGAGGCCTACCAATCTCTGTGCTGAGAATAAAACCAACCTATATCTTTAAAAGTGAAGAACAGGCTCTCAGAAGATGACCAGGCCACACAGCTAAAGATGACCAAGAGGACATATGAAACTAAGTCCATGGACTGTAACACCCTGCGGTGACACAAGACACAAGGCATGAGCTGAGTGAGGTCCAAGCCAGGAATGGTATCACCTAGAGTTCAGCCTAATGATCCTTCTCCCCTTGATCCAGTTGCATATGAAGCCCAGCTGATCACCCAGGACAGCGGAGGAAGCCGTAGACTACACAGAATACAGCATGTTATCAAATGATGACTTGGAAAATCAGTTGCCCAAAGGATGCATGAAGGAAGACCCCACCAAATTCCATTATGACACATCTGTGAACTCACTTGCAAGCCCTCTTGCTCTGCCTCTCCTGCAGTGTCCACTGACAATGGCCATGGTGCATATTTGAGAAGCACTAATTGTTGATGCCCCACTCTCAAACTCCAAGTGTTTCAACTCCACATCTTTTGCGAAGTTCTTAAGTCTTAAAGGTAGAGGCCATGATAGGATGACTTAATCTATTGATAAGAACAGACAAGAATGTCTTCTCTCCCACCCATTTCCCCTCTCCACTCTGCCCCGCCCCAATGTAAGAACAGGCAAAGGACTCCTCACCAAAGCCCCTCTCATTCTGGGCTCCGCTCTCAGACTCCCAGCCTCCAGACTATGAGTGACAAATGTTTGTTTGTGGTTTCCCAGTCAACAGTATTCTGTCATAGCAGCAAGCGCTGACTGAGACAATATTTTACAGAATAAAGAAAATATTAACATACAGCTGGAAGCACCAATGGGGGCTAATAAATAATTTTGCAAAGCATCCTAAATGCTGTTATAAACATGCACACTGAACTTAACATATGAATCTGTTTTTACTTGATAACCAGGAGGGAAAATGCTGGTTCTCTGTTTCTAACTTGCTGTGTGAGTGGGAACAAGTGATCGACATCAATAAGCCAGGCAATCAGGCTCCAAGTCCAAAGCTCTGCAGCAGAATCAAACCAAACCACGTCAAACAAACAAAAAGACACTCTGGATACAAGCATGGCTGAGCTTGAATTCAGGTCTCCACCTTGTTCGTTGTTTGACTGGGAGGGTATATGTAACCTTAGTTTCTAAGACTAGATAAATTGAAAACCTATACACTCCTCATTGGTCCTGGTAAGAATGAAAAGTAGGGGGCTTAAAGTCCCCAACACAGTGCATGGCTTCCCATGAGTGTTCAGTGTGAAACTAGTGAAAATGAGTATGTTGTTCATCCCACAAACATCTGTGGAATGTGAACTCTGCCAGGCAGAATTGTGTACGGGAAGGATCAAGAAATGCCTGCCTGTGGAGCTGGCATCCTAGTACCTGGTAACCCAGAGCACTATCATTAGAGGGGTCATGTCCCTATGCTGTTAGAGAAGTCTTCTGATGTATTCTCACTTTAGAATCAAGGGTGGTTAGCTCCTAATTCCCATGCCAGAAAGGGCAGATACTCAACTACTCAAAGTAGGCCATAACCTACCATGGATCTCATAGGCCTGTCATCAGCTCAAGGCTGTATCCACAGAGAGTGAAGAGCCTGACCTTCACACCTCTCCTTCCACCTCAGCTCTTTCTCCCTTCTTGATTTCCACAACTGTTCCCCAAACCTGCATCAAAACTCTTCTGGAAGCCTGAGTCAGCTTAGCGGCATTACCCATGACTAGCCACCAGAGGTCGCCCTCCCACACAAGCCCAGGCAAACAGAAGCAGCTTTTCCTCCCAGGCACCCGTGACATTATTTTCTTTCTCTATTTTTATCTATTAAAAAGATTTCCTCACAGCCATAACTTAGATCTCTACACTAAAATGGAGCAACAGAAATATATAACGGTGCATTTCATTTATAAATGACCTATAATAAATTACTCTGAAGTGTCTTGAGTGCCAGAAGACAGAATGCTTTGTCTGCCCACCGACTGTATTTCACATACTTTAATTTAGCTGACACATAAAACTCATTTGACATTTTGCAGGTATTTTTTGCGGAGAAGGGTGTGGGGGTGGCAGAATGGGGACCCCTGTGGAGCTGGGCGGCAAGTGGGGTGCTGCGGGGATCTTTTGCTGGCTGCCAAAAAGGATATTTGGTTCTTGTTGAGGGTTAAGGTGTGCAAGTGGGGTAACCGTGGCAACACGAGGTCGTCACCGAGTAGATTGTTGTCTAAGATGAGTTCCTCCAGGCTCCTGAATGCACTCAGTCCTTCCAGTGACCTGCAATGACAAAGGCAGGGAGAAAACGATCCTGCAGTGAATCAGAGAGGCCATTATGAGCCGAAATAAATATTTTAACCTTCCCTTTCAGAGCTGGGAATAGTTTGGGCTTGGTGCCTGTCAGCGGAGTGAATGACAAGAATTAGTAGCAGGGAGCCCGGGTGGGGGCGGAGGGGGAGAAGGGGGCCCCCGCTGGCACTCACCGCATCCTTCACGAATTGCCAACATGAAGGATGAGGGTCACTTATTGAGAAGCCAGGATCCAAAACAAAGGGCTTCAGATACGGCCTGCAGGATAAATTTGTCAATGTCTTGTGCCTTCAGGCACCCAGCCTGGGCTGACCCTAACCTCCATTCCCAAGATAAATAACTCTGTCACAGTTCACCTTCATTCCCTGGACACAAATTTAAGCTGTCATCCATCATTCCTGCCTAGAAATCTCATACCCCTCTTACAATAATAAATATAACTTCAAGTATCATTTCTTAGCTGTTCTCCTCTGGACAGTCATAGGGGAAATGGCCAGGAAGGGGCTTTTCTCTCCCTCACATCCTCACATGCGTGGGCTCTTTTTTTTTTTTTTTTTTTTTTTAACTAATCACTTAATTTGCTCCTGCCTAGCATCCCCATGGCTGCATGACAGGGAGGAATTACATAATCACTCCAGGCCCAGAGAAAGCTTTTTCTTCTTTCATTATTTCTTTTTACTTGGTTTTGGTTTTGTGTGAGGACAGGGGGCTGGGAGAATTTCTGCTTCAAAGCCCCTGGTCTCAGGTTCTAATTTATGGAAGGTGGATTTGTTTTTTTCTTTAAGCGTGGAGTATAACAACATAGATTTTTGAGCAGTAAATAAAAAGGATTAAGTATCAGGTTCAAAGACAAAAATACTATGACAAAAAGGAAAAGGTGGTCCTGTTTACTCATGTAGTCTGAAATTAGCTTTCCACATAAGGGGCTCTCGTGAGTGTTTGGGGTGGAAGGGAGTGTGTGAGGCAGTTGTGCACAAATGCTTGCCCAGGCACACACGGATGGTAATTAAAGTGAGCCAAAAGTCTCAGGGCTGGCGCAGACTCCGAGCTTGTTCACCTGCCAGGCCCAGGAGATGTGCTGGGTTTGTACAGGCTGGGGCTGGCTGAGCCAAGGAGGGAAGACACACACTCAATCCCTGGCTAGTTGATAAAGTAGAGCAGATCAGGATGGTGTCCCACGTGCTCTCTGTTCACTGATTGCACTAAGGCCCTGTCATCTTGTGTGTGTTCTGGGTGTAGCACAGGCAGGCAGTGACATTCAGCCTGGGAGCTTTCCCAAGGTGCCATGGCCCTCTGGTGGGCTTTCTGACAGAGGGAGCGAGTGTGGAGGGAGGCCTCCCCTTGAGATGGGTAAACCCAGAGTTTGCTCCCATTGGCATGGCCTGTGTCTCACAAACCTGCATGTGGTCCCTCCCGCTCTGACTCCAGCACCCAGAGCACAAGGGCTCTGAAGTTAGTGCTCCCTGCTGCCGGGGCCAACACAAAGCCCTGAAACCTGTGTGTACTTTGTTTAGGAGTCATCCCATTTCATAGACTTCTAGAAGGCAAAAACAAAACAAAAGCAAAAACTCCCTCCCTTTCGGGGCTTAGGAGTCTACATGGGGCTTGGTCTGGTGTTCTCTAACTCCCTGCAGCCTGAACTGGGGCAGACTGAAAGCCTGGCTCTATGTGTCTCCTAGCTCAGAGGATTTCAGGAAGACTGAGGGGACATTTCTGCACAGTGTCTGGCTCCTGCTCCTCTCCACTGAAAACACTGACTATATTCCCAGTCAGTGTCACCTCCTCCTGCCATCCATTGGTTTAATCCCAGAAGCCATAGAGAGTAAAAGACTGGAGGAATCATAGCCACTGGGCCCATGAACAAACCCAGTGTGCAGGGAATCCTTGGGCTCTCCAAAGCCCTAGGCTCTTCTCTTTGTTTGTTGTTTGCTTGTTTGTTTACATCTGGTACCCATAGATCCTTGGTTGGCCTCAAACTCATTATGTAGCCAAGCATGACCTTGAACTTCTGATCCTCCTGCTTAGACCATCCCAGTATTGGGGTTCTGGGCATGCTCCACCAGGCCTAGTTGTGGGTTTCTGGGGACCAGAATAGAAAATCAAGTTCTCTACCAAAAGCGCCACAAGCTCCCACCACACACACACCCACACACCCCACCTCCTCCCGTCAGAAAGCTACACACACACACACACACACACACACACACACACACACACACACACCCCACCTCCTCCTGTCAGAAATCCTTCTGGGCAGCTAATAAGTCCTCTGTGCATCAGCATCAAATGGTATGCAAATGTTGTATTTCTATCATGAGAACCAGCAAAGGGCTCACTCCCTTCCCAGACTGTTTCTGAGGAAGCATAAAACAAGAGGGATATCACATGAAGAGGGGCAATGCCACTACCCCACGAGGCACTGCCCCCGCTCCCCAGGCTGCTTCTTGGGCCCCAGAATCCAGGCTGTATGTCAGGGAAGAGTCCCACCAAATCCCAGGGCTCTGGCCTGCTTTCCAGATTGTTTTCTTGCCTGTGACATTGTTAGTGCTTAGTAAAGGGAGAGCCAGGTTATACGGGAGGGTGCTGATGAATACAGCCTAGTCGGCATCATGGGCGTCAGCTCTTGGGGATGTGTTCCACTAAGCAGAGAACTGAGGGGCCGGAGGCAGGAGGTTCAGGACACCATGAGGGAGAGGCACCAGGGAAAAGTATTTGTGGAGTTCCAAGGGCACGTTGGAAGCCAGCAAAGAGGCAGCTGAAAAGAGCTTCACGTTTTTACTATGAGCTTTTTCCCAGTGACTGTTAAAATTGTTTTCCAAAAGAAATGATCAGGAAGGGGTGTCCTGCCACCATCTTTGAGGTCATATCCCCCACACCCAATTCTTGCAGGTAGATATTTGCTGTTGTACAAAATGGCAAGGTTAAAAAAAAAAGGTGTCAAAAGTCCAGGCACCCCACTTCCTTAGCCCAGGATGGTGCTGGTAGCTTACAGGGATGATAATATGGTCTAAGCTAATGTGTAAACTGCAAAACACAGCCCAAAGTGAGAGGCTGACTGTCACTCTGGGGTTATTTCTGAGAGGCATGGGCTGGAAGCTGGAGGGAGTCACAGGGTTCTTACACTACTGGGAGAAACCAGTAGAGAGAGTACAGAGGCACCCCACGCTGGGCAGGGGGCACCCAGGTGGGACCACTCCAGGGTAAGTGGTTTGTTCTGTAAATCTCATCAACCTCTCCAGATCAGGTTGCAAGCGCTTCCTTTCCTCTGCACCAGTAGTAAAGCTGGCATGACCACACCCTAGGTACCATCTTGATCACCCTGCTCACTGGGCTCTCTCAGGAGCTTGTGGTTGTCCTGGGAAGAGTCCCAGTGCCTTTTTCGAAGTCACATCAAAATGACAGACCATCACAATGCATTTGGCTCGAGTGGAGTCAGACAGAGGGAACTTTTAAGTTTCCACTGTAATTAACCCTATCCTCGTTAAGATAATTATGATCAAGCTTCCTGTCACAGTTAATATCCCACCATCATTGCCCGTGGCTCACACACTGCCCTCATTAGCCTATAGAAACAGCAGTGCTAACGAGACAGCTCTGCTTTGCCCAGGCTAGGCCAGCGGCTGGAGGCTGACAGGGCTGGGGGCATGGCAGCACCTTCCTGATCTCTTCAGATACTGGGTGGATGCAAACTCAGCCTTCTCGGCCTTTTCCCTTGGGAACTGGCCACTTTCAAGGATGGTAATCAGAAAGACCAGGAGCTGGGGCAGGGGCAGGGGTGTCTGATCCAGCTCAGCAGTACTCACTCATCCCTCCCCACTACCCTTTTGCTAGCACACAATCAGCAGAACACGGTACCATGAAAGTCACCAGAGATGACTTTACCCAAGCTCCTGGTGTCTCGTCAGCTTACAGGCTCTGCCAAAGGTTAGGTCTCGGTTCCCTCAGCTGCCAGTCTAAACCAGTAGTGACACTTGTGTCTAGTACAGAAAGGGTAATGTATAGTGAGGACAGCTCACCACAGACCTATGTGAGGAGTACCTTGTCTTTGGCTTTATCCTACACCCAAACCATGATGTTCCCAAGTCAGCCGACGAAGTAACACCTCTGCTCACAACTGTACCTGCCCCTGCAACATAGTCATCTGAAAAGCCAAACCTGCATGACAGATCCAGAGCAGATAGGCCCTGGACAGGCCATGCCCAAAACCTAGCACACATGCCCCAAACCTACCACATGCTCAAAACCTACCACCCAGGTCAACTGCCTTATCTTAAGGGCGAGTCATTATCTTCCTAGAACTCAGTCTGCCCAGTCCTGAGCTGAAGAAGGGAAGTTAGTGTGATTTCCACTCACCTGGATAGCTATCGGACTCACAGAGGACTCAGAGTTAACTGCTAGCCTATACGGCTGCCCAGCCCAGGGCTGTGAGTCTAATAAAATAACCCTAAGAAGCCCAAGGAACAGGCAGGGGGCTAGCCCAGCAAGCTGCCAGTGGTGAGGGGGCAATCCCTGTGGGAATCCTTGTCTTTAGCAGTGGGGAGATGAAAAATTGTGTAGTCCTATACCATGCCTGGGACAAAAACAAAAACAACAACAACAACAAAAAAAACAAAAACAAAAACAAAACAAAACAAAACAAAAAACCCAAATCTGAATACTTTCTTACCATCTCGTAAACAGACTCACCTCGGAGACCCTTCCTATTATCTGGCTACTCTCAGACCTCTCCCTCCACTGACCTATATAATCTTTATAATTTAGCAACTAGGTCATTGATCTCTAGTGACCACAGCATGGGGCCAGCATGGGGCTCCCACAGGCCGGCGTCTGCTCTAATTGGTCAGTGTAGCGGTTCAAGGGTCTGAGTGCTATCACTGAGGACAGAAACGATAATTTGGTCCCGCTTTATTTACACACCTGGCACGCAGTGGCTATTAGAGAAATCTGAAAGTGAACTTCCCACAGAGACTGTGGTCAAAGCTACAAGGCCAGGCCGAACAGTCCAGAGCTCACCCCTAGGGAGTAAAGAAAGACAGAGGGAGTTGGAAGGGATGATGGGACTGGTCAAGGTTTAGTTAAGGGACCCAGCACAACATGTGGGTCTGAGAGGGGTGTTCTATCTGCCATATGACTCTCATCATATCCTATTTAAATTGTTGCATGGATGTATGGGTTGACGGATAGGCAATCAACAGAGAGAGGTGATTGGTAATGATAGGTAGATAGATGATAGACTACTATATTTAATACAGTATATATCATCATTTATTATCCTATATGCTTGGCTCTATAATTTTGTTTTTCTCTCATTCAGGTCACAAAGCTACACACATACACATATACACACACACACAATGTAATAATATAGATCAAATACTATGTAACATGTCTGTAAGAATAAGAGGTAGCAGAGGCTCTATGATTTGTAATATAGGGTATATTAACGGCAAGTGGCAGTGTGGGACATGGATTTAAGGTCAAGTATGAAGTCCTGTGGGATATCCTTCATGATGCATAATTCCTGAGATGTATAAGATGAAATTCATTGCTAGGAAGTTGTGATTCAAAGGCAACACCAGTGAAGGAAACCAATGAAGCTAACTAGATTTGAAAGTCTCATGCTCAGTATCTAAGAGTACTGAGCTATCTTCCAAATATGGTACCTGAGAAATGACCTAGAATGAATACGAGCCAGAGTCCAGAAATAGGGTTTTCACTGTCTCGTACTTGAAAGGAGAAGTAAGCAGGTAGACTCTCCAATCTTTGGATCTCTAGGCTCCATATTAATCTACCTGGGATGCCGGTCCTCTATATGAGAAAATACTTGCTTGCCTTAGGACACAGCAGATAACATCTCTGATATCCCATCCTGTGACCTCTGTGCTCTTGCTACCTGGAAGCTTAGAACTAAATTCTGAGGGGCCCACCTACTAAAATCTAATCATTTGTGACCTCTAATATCTGCTTTCTAATACAATTCTTAAGGATTATAGATTTATAGCATTGGTATTTTATTTACCTATGCAACATGTTTAAATTGGATTGACTGTAATACAGTAGTTCAAACCTTTTGCTGATAGAAGGAAGCCTATTAAGAACACAGTATTTCACGCATTCTCACACAGTTACTGTGCGCAGCGTGTGTGTGTGTGGGGGGGGCAGCACAGATTCTGTGAGACCAGCTTTCCAGGAGACACTTGCTGAGGAAGGAAAACGATACATAGGGTATCCAGAGTCAAGTGGCTTCCAAGAAACTTTTACCAATATCCTTGTAACAGAAGACAAAGGGTCAGCGAGAAAATGACAGCTTTAGGCAGAGTCACAAGCAGTTCAAATTGAGCTGGGCATGGTGGCACACAGCTGAGACACCAGCTGGCAGGAGTGGAGGCTGAAGAATCAGAAGTGCAAGCTTACCTTCCTTGGATGCATAATGAGCTTGCAGCCAGCCTGGGCTACATGGGACCCAGTCTTAACGACCAGAAACAAAGGAAATTCCCAGTGGCTCAGATTGCAGTAGAGGCAGGTTCTAAAGGCTATAGTTTTCTTCCTCTCTCCCTTCCTCCTTCCCTCCCCCTCCCTCCCTCCCTCTCTCCCTTTCCTTCTTTCCTTCCTTCCTTCCTTTGCCTCTCTCTCATTTTTTTTTTGTTTTTGTTTACCAATGACTTGTCTTAGGACATGTTTAACACACTTATGATTGTGAAGAGCCTGGAGAGATATTAAGAAAGACATACTGAGCTGGAGAGATGGTTCAGTGGCTAAGAACACTTCCAGAGGACCCAGGTTCAGTTCTGAGCACCCATATGGTAGCGTGCGCGCGCGCACACACACACACACACACACACACACACACACACACACACACACACACACACCTCACTGCCTCACTGTAACTCCAATCTAGGGAATCTGATGCTCCCTTCTGGCCTCTGAGGGTATTGCACACAGACGTAAATGCAGGCAAAAAAGAGAGAGAGAGAGAAAGAGAGAGAGAGAGAGAGAGAGAGAGAGAGAGAGAGAGAGAGAGAGAGAGAGAAACAAAATAAAATTAATCTTTTTAAAAAAGAAAGATGCATTAGGTTGCAAGATGGCTGAGTTAGAATTAACGAGTATATCAGTCCAATCTAGTGAATTTCCAGAGCTCATTCAGTTACAGATTTAAAGACCAACAACCAAAACCTATACCTTTAAAAATCAATAGGCAAAGGAAAATTGGTCAGTATCTATGGCCCCTCTAACAAGCCTAGGCTCAAGATCATTATTACAGGAAGAGCATTAATGAATCAGTGCAGAAAAGCTAAATTCCTAGTTGAAAGATAAATAAAAATAAACAAACAGAAAATTGATAAATAATGGAAATGTGGGAGAAAAAAATTTTCCCTCACCAGGATATTAACTCAAACCAAAAGATATTCCTATTGTTCCCTTAAGTTTGCATATGATTTTGTGAAAAGTTCTAAGTAACAGACCAACACAGTACTTGAGGGAAAGCAAGGTTCTTATGATCTTTCTAGATACTACTTAATGTTAAAAGTTAATGATTAGAAACGATTGTTCCAGGCCTAACAATTGATGCACTAAATATCAAAGATGTATGCGTGGCATGCATGCAAAGAAGTTCACTACATCTGCATCATCAATATCATTATTATCATTACTATGTTTTCATGTGTGGGGGGGATGTGTGTGTGTGTGTGTATGTATGTGCGTGTGCAAGTGTGTGTATTCATGCTTGTGTGTGAGTGTGCAGATACATGTAGAGACCAGAGGCCAACCTCAGGTGTTATTCCTCCTGAAGTGTCCACCTTGTTAGTTGTGACGAGACCTCTCACTGATACCTGCAGCTTCCCAGTTTCACCAAGCTGCTCACTTACTGCTTCAGCAGGGGCATCACAACTGCAAGCCTCTCTGCCCAGCCTGTTCATGGAGTGCTGGGGACTGAACTTGGGTCCTAAGGCTTGCTCAACAAGCACTTTCCTGACTGAGCGCTCTCTCTCTCTCTCTCTCTCTCGTGCTCTCTCTCTCTCTCTCTCTCTATCTCTCTCTTTCTCATCCCCCAACCTCCATCAGTCACCCTTTTTTTTATATCTTTTTCTTATAAGATATTACCATGTGATCCAGTCTAGGGTCTTTTTTATGTTGTTGTTTTTTTTGTTGTTGTTGTTATAAGATATTACCATGTGATCCAGTCTAGGGTCTTTTTTATGTTGTTGTTGTTGTTGTTGTTGTTGTTGTTGTTGTTGTTATAAGATATTACCATGTGATCCACTCTAGCTTGGGGCTCAGGATCCTCCTGCCTCTGCCTGGGTCTGCAGGTATGAGCCAGCATGCTTGGCTATAGTATTGTTCATAACAACCTCAGCAACATAACCATCCAACGACAGAGAGATGATTAAAAACAGCCTAGTATATCTGAATAATTAAATACCACACCACAATTAAAATTTTTACAGACAGATATCTAATGAGCCAGTAGAATTTCATGCTATATATTTATGTACCTAAAATTAAATTACAAGAACTGTGGTACACACACCAATAGCTCATGCATGGAAATTAAAAGCTATTCATAGGCTCTCCTCCATTTTCCACACAACTGTTATCTGTGCCATGTTTCTGTGGGTGTTTTCTTCCATGTTGATTGCTAGGAGTCATCAAAGCAGTGCTTATTAACTGTTTCTCATTATTAACTGCTATCAATATGTAATTTAATACCTAGAGACTTCATAATTCAGTATGTATGCAAACTCAATTAAATGCATATATTTGTATATACACATACATATAAACTATGTAGTATACTTGCATATTTATGTATGTATATGAATGCATATATATATATATATATATATATATATATATATATATGCATCCATGTCTATGACTATATCTCAAATATACATTTTAAGCCTTCTAGTAATTTGCATTTTACTATTTTCTCCAGTTACTTCATTTTCTATTTCAAGTAAGTACTTTATACTGAGGAAAATCTCTAGTAAACATTACTTTGATTTTCATCGATTGTTTTTGTGCTTTGTGTAAGTTAGGTAAGCAAGCTTTAACTAGCCGTGGTAGAGCTAGTTAAGGTTTTGTATTTAGACAGGGTCTCACGAAGTTGCCCCAGCTGCCTCTGAACTCACTATTTAGCACAGGCTGGCCTGTAACTTCAGCTCCTCTTCCCTCAGCCTCCCATGCAGCTGAGATTACAGGCAAGCACCACTACATTCAGTACTAATGTCTTTCCTTTTTTTTCCCCTCGAGGGCCTTGTGCTTGCTAGGCAAGCGCTCTACCACTGAGCTAAATCCCCAACTCCTCAGTATTAACTTCAAGCAATACAAAGGGGGAGGAGACTTAGGTAAAGGCAGCGTCTGGGAATAGGGCTCAGTACCACTTACTAGCCCTAAGTAACTCTGTCTGGATCGTTTTTCAGTTCTGGGTGCTGGACTCAAAGGGGAAGCATCAATATTCACACTTGCCCTCACCCCCTCAACAACCCGAGGACAATCAGGAAGCACAGAAGGTTCCAAGTAGTGACTGAAATGGCCAAGAATTCATATGCCTAGGCAGAGAAGATCAGTGGTCTCAAAGTACCATCTCTGGAGTTCCTGGAAGCAGGATCAAGAGTACAATCATGCACATGGGAGATGGCTTGGACCACTGTTTTACACTGATAAGAATAGAGGCATTGTTTACCAAGGCTGAATGAATCCAGCTCCCGCGTCTCTATACACACGTGATCAGAGACAAGGAAGGCATGGAGACTGGTGCACATTTCTATACAGGGATTAGGTTTGATGACTTCTACTCAGGTACTCTGGTTAGCCAACTAGAGCTTCTTCCTTTACAGCCGCAGTTTGCAAGGGCTGCTAAGAACCTATTCCACCTTGCCAGAGGGTCCCAAGGAGTTGTCTAGGAAAGGGAGTAACAGAATTCAATTTGCACCATTTCTTATGACGCTAAACTCCAATGTTACCCTTGTCTTCCAGCAGGGACCAGGAAGGTTTACTAGTTCCCTGCAAGGACCTCCTCATAGACAAAAAAGCACATCTCAACACACCAGCTTCCGGTAACCTACAAAGTAACATCAGAAATACAGCTTCAATTATGGAAGACCCTAGCGTGGTCTTCCTATGTACTCAGAGTTTGAGTCCTAGAAAAACTTTGGAGTGTTCCATCTCCCAAGCCTCCACCCACCTCTCACAAAAGACAACTAATATCCAGGGAGGTAAAATGGTTCGCCTTAAACGTTGTATAATGATCAAGCCACATCTAGAAGCTCCAAGTATCCGTTTCAATGCAGCCTGAACTCTGCAAGACTATCTAGGAGTCTTAATAGCACATAGTTGTGGTTCAGAAATGGGAAGTCACCCCTTGCTACAACCTTTAGCTAAACAACTTGAATGTTGGGTTATAATCCTATCATTACAATGACAGGTACCATACCTTCCCCAACAGGATGAACTGCATCCTTTTGGAGACAGAATCCAAACTAACCCCTCTCTCCCTCAAGTTGCTTTGGCCAGGCATTTTTGTTACAGCAGCATGTAAAGTAACTAAGAGTGAGACTATCATGGCTTGAGATGATCTTCAGCTACATCTCAATTCCAATGAACTCCAGTTTTTCAGAATCTACTTACACTTTCTTCCTCACATGGCTGGGGGTACGGGGAGGCACAGAGAAAGAGATAACTGGATCCTGACATTCAGGAAATCCCTAGCCTGCAAATCTTGTCTAGCACCAGAAGGGATGTATGTGGTACCCACTCGCATCATGTGAAGAACTCACATCCTGCTTGGGAAGGCACTGTTCTTGTTCAGTTTATCACCTGTAGAATTGTGAAGAAACTGACTGGAAATGAGGAGGAAGCCGATGACTAAGCAATGTAGACAAGGCCAGCACTGGAAGCTTGGAGATGAGGGTTGGAAAGTTTCCTCTACTAGTCCACCGCTGCTCTGCTTGCCCTAAACTCATCACACCTAGTCAGGCCTTCAAGATAGCGATGCGGTGGCAGACATCCAACACTGTCTGTGCCGTGTCCTTGTCCTTCTTCCCATCTCAGCTGTCCTCCATGGTCTAAGGGACCCTTCCCTGCATCTCTCCCACCAGTGATAGACAGCATTTGGGCCTGAGCCTTGACAGTGTCGCTAAAAATTATTTTGATTCACGGTCTGAGATTTTACAAAACCATACAGCCCGCATGAAGCCTGTGGCTTCAGGGTCTTGTTTGTTTTTAAGAGTCCAAAGAGTGAGTTTGTGTGGTGGGTCCTATAAATGGAGGTTTTCTTTGCTGGGGAGATGTGAGGGAGCCGACACGGTGAGCCGGAGCCGTGGTATGCTTGCGCGTCGCCATGGGCGGAAGGCCCTGCTGGTTGGGGAGGCTCCCATGGCCATTGGGCAAACACAAGCTGGGCCAAGAACACAGTGCTTCAACCTCATGAACTGTTTGCTTGAAAGATAACAGTGTCTCTTCCACACAAGCCTTTCACCACCTTATAGAAAGGGATTTTTCTTTTTTAAAAAAAAATTCAACAGATGGTGTATACTCATTGCAAACCAACCAGAAAGGAAGACATTGCCATGGCTGGGCCGCCTGCTCCTAGGATCCAAGAGAGGCCCTAACCAAATACTTTGTCCAAAGACCAGCTCCCCATAGGCCAAGCACCCTTGAATGGAATTAAGCCAGGAGAGCCAGCAAAAATGTGCCAGGTGTTGACTCTGTGCGGTCTCAGGAGGCCAAAAAGGGTGAAAACATGTTTTCAGCCCCAGACTACAAGATAGCTTTTTATGAGTGAAGGAGAGAGGGCTCTGGGACATCTCAGACCTCTCAAAGGGCTCATATGAAAGGCACATTCTCTCTCAAAGACAACTCCAGCTCTGTGCCTCAGAAAACCTCGCAAAGAACAAGCCAGTGAGGTGAGCTTCCCATTTCATACCACATGTGTATTCGATCCTGAACAGTACTGTAGAGATCAGCAAACGATTCAATGAATTAAACATTGCCCTAGGGCTACACTGAGGTTCCTACCTCCTCTGCCTCCTGTCACTGGAGGCCACAGGACACCAGGGTGGTTTTCACAGCAACATACAGTTCTGGTAGGGTGTCCATGCTCAACTCAGTAAAGCCAACTGCACATAAAATGTGGATATGCATAGGAAGACTTCAAAATCAGGGAACACGGACCCTGTTTCCAAGCCCTTGTATGACATGAGGTATTGGGAATATAACATGTCAAGTTCTATCTCTATCACAGTAGCAAGTAGGTCCCCAAGATGGACACCATGTAGATCTTCCCTGGGAGCTCCCAGGAGATAAAGAACACAGAAACAATCCTAGATAAGCACAGTTTATTCATAGAACTATGACTTAAAAACTAAATTCACATATTTTATTTTATAAGGGAAAATGAGTTATCTCAGAAGAGCAAGTAGCTGGTATGCCCAAAGAATATAGATATGTGTTATGTATCATATGATTGCTTGGAAGATGGCAACCTTCAAGAACCTCTACTTAAAGAACAATCAAGAACCTGATTTGCATCCTGCCTTGGTCATCACCCTACCACGATACTTCAATCAAATCATTCCACACCCTGTACCCTTCTGGGCTGCAGGCCTCATTTTCCACATCTGCCGATTGGGGCAGCAACACTACTTTGGAGGTCCCTTCAACCTCCACCATCCTACACTCCAAATAATAGGAGGAAACATCACAACTCAAAGTTTCACTGTTGAGCCAATTATTCCACCATTTAATACCAAGTTCAACTTCTAAACAGCCCAGAACATAAGGGTTTGGGGCAAAGTATGTGCCAAACCTTCAAGTATGAATCAAATTAATAAATAAATCTGGGGGAATGGAAAATTTGGGGTTGCAAAACTCATTTCCCCTCCTACTTTGCCTTGTCTTTCATAGCAACCCAAACTGGAACATGACAAGTAAAGTGTCACACTTCTCAGAAGGCAAAAGACAAATGTTTGATGAATTGACCATTGCTCCAGAACTGATGGGCATTATATGTGTTTAATGGCCAAGCTGACTTTTCACACTGATCACTGCCAAGATAAGAAACCATAATGAATGAACCCTCAGGATGCCCTGCACAGAGGCAGCTTTAATTTGACTGGTTTTAATAAAATGAATTCTTCAAAGAGAGACGCTGGAAGAAGGAAGATGATGATGATTTGGACAGCTCAGAAAGGCTGAGGATGACATGGACATGGAACAGATATTAACTGTTAGTGTTCCATTTCTTATGTTGGTTAAATAAGTGGAAGGATGAAGTTGGATTTCATTACTTCTATAACTCATTGAAATGCCTGTATGTACCCTACATTCAGGAGACACTGGGATCCCGAGACGAAATGGCTGGCTACAACAAAAGGAACTTTCATGGGTCTCTTATTCTTCCTTCAAGGGCTGTTTACTGAACATGCCTTCCCCAGGGCCAGGGTGAATGCAAAGAGTTTTCTCCCAGCCCATGGAGGCTGCAAAACACTGAGTTCTCCAGTGCTGGACTTCTCTAGCAAAACATGGAAGGTTCCCCTGGTTTCAAGGCTCCCCCATGCCAGATGATCTCTGTCGAGCAACTATGCCCACAAGCCCTCACACACTGGGCCCCACAGCACCTCACTGCCTATTTCCATGTTTATAGCCTGCTTTTGGCTCCCTGGAACATATTCACTTAATAGACAACATGACATTTTTTCAAAATAGTACAGTAAAAAGCATCACAATGTCAAGACAACAACCAGATGGACAGAAAGACAAGAGAAAAGAGCTTTAGTTCAACCTGAGGACAAACTCTAGCTGTGGCAGTTGAGTAAATTACCCTGTGGACCTTGGCTTCCTCCGTAGGTAAGATCTTGGCTCACAGTAGATGACTGTTGTATCTTTTAACAATTGTCATTTGAAGCCTTCTGTGTGACCAGCACTTCTAAGTACAGAAGCGGTTAAGACACTACTTTGTCCCCAATGGTCTCATAATCTCACAAAACTACAATCATCACAACTCAGAAACACTGAGTCCTGCTTCTACTTTCAATGACTCTTTAAATATCTTTAGAGTCCCTTCTAACATCCAGATACCTCCAGATTGGTGTCCCAACATCTATCTTCTGATGCTGAAGATAAAGTACAGAATTATAAAGAAGTTTGGTTGGCCAAGTACTAAGGTGGCCACCTTCCATGATACCATGATTATCCCCACTGTGAGAACAAGGCATCTATGCAAATAACTGTGGAAAACATGTCTTCCCCTCCCTCCTGCTTCTGCAAGGGCAGTTTTTTCCAATTGCAATAGGCAAGTCACTCGTTACTCAACAGCTCAGCAAGGTTGGTGCTGTTGGAGAATATAAAGTTTTATGAGATGCCTCCCCTCCTCTCTCTGGATTTAACTGAGAAAGTGAGTGAGAGAGCGAGCCTGGCTCAGGAGTTCGGGTGAATTATAGACTGCCGCTCAAGATTCACAGCTCTTCGTGGTAGGAGGTTAATATTCTCACATGTCATTAGGTCTGCTGGCTCTCCTGATGGTTCATTGAAGCAGGCAGCAAATTATTTCCTCATGCCGCCGAGGACAGCACACTTCAAAGCAAGGGAACTCAGGTCAGGACAGGCCTTTCGGGTAGATTAATGACTTGGGATCACCACGGGTTGTCTGTAGGTAAGAATGGGCCTGAAGCTTTTGACAAAGCTAACTTTTGATCAGTCTTGACCCTTCTTTCAAGTTAGACCTCCAGATTTTATTCCTATCACCTTCTAAGTACCCACCAAGACCTACAGGAAGGTTGAATAACCTGTCTGGTCATTTTATCTTCACTTGAAATGCCTCTACTTGCTCAGTGATAATGTACATGCCACCCACAGTTCAAGGAGGAGTTTAAACTTATTCCTTGGAGAAGACTTCATGTCTCCCAAACTGGCCCCTGTGTCTCTAGGCTGAACTCTCCAGGGACTTCTATTTGATGTTCCTGCTCCCACTGCCCAAGGCCTTCCTCTGTCTTCTGGTGTCCTAGGTATCTGATGCTTATTTGTCTTCTTGACAATCAAGTCTTAGGATGACTAACATACCATAGTGGTTTATATGTCTAGTGAGGATTGATGAGTAGGAGAAATGGAACAACCTATGTGTCACAGATGCAGATCCTATTCCGAACCTCTTTCCACCCCAGAAGAGCAGACTCATTAAATGTGTCTTTGAAACTAGCCTGGGAATCACCATTTACAAAGATCACAGTAGCTGAAGAAGAGTGGTGATAAGCACACAATATTAATGGGGAGCCAGAGAAGAGGCAAGGGCTGTCTTCCTCATGAGCAGGGTTGCTACATAGGTACATTTAGTGCAAACCCCCACCGTGGTCCGTATTCTAGTCTTGCCTGTTCTAGGCCTTCTGAACACAAAAAATGACTCTCACTGGGGTCTTGAGCACCATCTTGGAGGTGGTCCCACTCAAGAATCCACTAGGAGAATCTGGAGGAGACTCAACATAGTGCCCATCTCTGAGCCCCACACCCTGGGCACTCTGAGCACATACTGGGCCAGAAACCTAGACTCCTTGTCTAGTGTGTGTAGATGCTAGGTGTATTTCTCTTTAGAGGAAGGTGTGTGCATTGAGGACATGGGCATAGGCAGGACTGACTCAGCTGGCCTCTCCATTTCCAACACAACGCAGAGGAAGAGCCACAGAAATGGAAGGGTGCCTCTTACTGTCAGGCTCACCTGCCTCCTGGGTTTGGCTCACTTCCAAATGTTCTTTGCAGGCCTTAGTTTCATCCAATCATTTTCTTTAAGATCTCCACTTTCTTTTCTCAAAAATACCTTGCCCTGCTTTTCTATAACTTGTTCTCCATGGATAAAAGTAAATGCACGTACACACACACACACACACACACACACACACACACACACACACACACACTGTACATACAGACAGTTCTCAAAGGCCAGACAGGCGCCCACCACCCACTTGCCTCTAGCCTGAGCCCTGTATTTGTTATTTTTCTTATTGTGATGATGAAACAGCTAACAGAAGTGACCACAGAAATGAAGGGTCTATTCTGGCTCCAGGTGGGAGGATATAGTCCATAATGGTGGGGAGATCCTGGGGGTCAAAGGGGTCACACTGTGTTCACAGTCAGGAAGAAGAGAAAGATGAGTGCTGGTACTCAGCTCCTGGATTAGTTACTCTTCTAATGCTGTGATAAGATCCCCCATAGCCATGACAACTTCCGGGAGAAAGAGGCCTGTACTGAGTACACGCATGAGACTTTGAACAAATAGAGAGCACCCCTTCAGTGGGCCGCCACTGCTCCAGAGCAAAGAGGGGTAACTAGATCAGGGGATATAAAGGGTTCTTTGTGGGCTGAGTCAGAATCTCCAGAAACATTCACTTCAAACTCCAATGCAGGGGCCCAGAGTCCACACTCTACCGCATGGCATAATTCCTCATGAGTAGACTTAGGTATTCACTTTAATTTCCAAAGTTCTTTCTATCTATCAAAGTCTGGGACTCCAGTAAGTCCTCAACTCTAAGACTACTCCATGGGTCTTATGACTCACTATGTTCACTGAACCAGAGAGTGTCCATTATAGACAGGCTGTGTTTTTGTGCACTGGAAGAGAAAAGCACCAACCGTCAATTAAAAGTAATCCAATCTGGGTTACTTTCAAGGCTTTTCTACATTAAAATACCTTAAGTTTTTTCACTTTGGGGGCTAGAGAGCTGGCTCAGTAGACAAAACACTTGCCATGCAGACGTGGGGACTGAAGTTTAAACCAAGAATCCATGTACAGTCAGGAAAAATATGGCAGCCTTCCTGAGATCTCAGTGGTCCAGATGGACACAGGATCCTTTGGGCAAGCTGGCTAATGGGACCAGCAGAGTTGCTGAGTTCTGAGTTCAGCAAGATACCCAGCCTCAGTAAAGAAAACAGAGAGTGACCAAGGAAGAGAGCAAATGTAGCCTCTGGCTTACACACACACACACACACACACACACACACACACACACACACACACAGCTGCATCCATACATGCAAATATGCATACACATACATACATACATACATACATACATACATACATTCATACATACATACATACATACATACATACATACATCACAAAAGACAACAGGGAATGGTGAGGACTATGTGGACCAGAGAGGTCACACTGTACCTTCTCACATCCCATTAGTGTTGTGTTGTCACAGTCAAGATGACCATGGAATGTGTTTGAACTAGAACAACTTCTAGGGCAAAGGGGACATTATTCCCTATTATACTAGAAAGCAGGCAGTAACCCAAATTGCACTGGGCAACAGGAAATGAAACTTAACCTCCTTATTACCCCCGCACTGTAACCTCGAATAATACGATTATGAGAAGCGATCTATTCAAATGTTCAGCATCTGCAGCATGAGGTGTGGGTGGGGGTTACTTATTACTCTGTGTCTTAAAAATCTGCCAATACGTCACATCTGTGCCTTGCACAGTTCCCCCAAATCTTTTAAACTACAACTTCGCCTTCCTCATATGAATTGTCTGAGAAAGACACGATACCCCCAGCCTCAAAGATATCCCTAGAATTATCTGAACTAGGGAGGTCAGCAGTGCTAAGTGGGGGTAATATGTGAAAAATGAAGATATTTGGGGCGTCATGACTAGTGTTCACTGAACACAGGCCAAGAGTCACTGCTGACTGTGAGACCCAAGTCACCACAATAAAGAATGATCTGACCCAAAGTGTCATCTGTGTCAGGACTGAGAAGTTGCGGCACAGACAGAGACCAGTGCTTCTGTCTCTTCTCTCTCACTCTGACAACCACCTGGGTGAGTGCCCCACGCTGCTGAGGTCCCGGTCATCCTCTTGGCCCAGGTTGGGATGTGGGAGGGTACTGTCTCAGGCATAGAAGAGAAAGCACAGGTGTCAGCCTCCACAGTGAAGGAGACAGAAAACCCCGGTGTGATGGGAGCAGACAAGATTGACAGACTCTGTGACTTTTCTTTTCTCTAATGTCAGCGGGAAAGGGAGTGATGGCAAACATATCAGGCAAGTTGAAGCTGCAGCTCCCGTTAGCACTCGGGGGCCCTAGCACATCCAAAGACGCGTGTATCCCAGGAGCAAGGATGGCCCCAGAGAACACCCCTAACTAGATGTGCTTGTCCTGAGCTTAAGATAATCCCCTTCTAAACATTTTAGGTCTGTGCCAGTACTAGGTGCAGATATGACTCTATCATCACTCCAGATGGGCTCAGTTCTTCATGCGTAGGGAAGCAGGAACCAGGCTGGAAGTGAGCAAGAAGACACTTATCCATATTCATACATTTGGAGAATGGGGAACCCTGCAGGCAACTGCTGACCAAGGAAGAAGAAGAAGAAAAGATGGAAGTGGACCTATTGAGAACCAAGTAGGGAAGTGAGGTAAAGGGGTCTTAAACCCATGGCCCAAATGTCTCCTGCATTAGTCCTACACTACTGAACAAATATCCATGATCTGAGTAGCTTATTCTGGCTCTTGGAGCTAGAAATCTTAAATCTCCATGTTGGTAGGGCTGTGCCCCCTCTGAAGGCACTGGGAGGCTCTGATGCTGGCCCTCTCCCCCTAGCTTCTGCTATTGTGCAGCATAGCAAAATGCAAATGGGTTTTGCCAAACTCGTGGTACTTACCCTGTGCATAGAGGTATAACTACCTACATTGCATCCAGTTTACAAGACTGGCCATAATACTGAATTACAGACCCATCCTGTTCCAGTATGACTTCATCATAACAGATTGTCTCTAAAACCAAGAAACAAAGGAAAAATTCTATTTCCAAAGATGCTCACATTCATAGGTACTGAGATACAGTGCTTTAGCAAATGAAACTTGGTGGTTGGGGTGTGTATGCAAAATGTAGACCTGTTCACTTCCTAAGTGACCACTATTCTTGTAAGGAATAAATAAGGGGATTTTGTATGAAAGCCAGGCATTCAGAACTGAGACTCAGAAGGCACTGCAGTGTAGCCAAATCCAATCTTGCAAAGCTGTGTGCATTTGCAGCCCTCTCCTTAGGCTGGGCTTCCAGTTAGGCTTGGCTTTCTATGCCCAGCTTAAGACAACCATGATGAAGAATGTAAAAATGTACCTCACTGTATGTCTATCACTCAAAATATTCAAGTACAGCATACTTTTTCAAAGTTCACTCCTGTGGGCTGGATGGCCCAATGGGAAAAGTCATGCATGTATAATCCTCAATACACACATAAGAGCCAGGCATAGTAGCACACAATTGCAACCCAAGACCTACAAGGAAAGAGACAGGAGGATCTTGGGGGCTTGCTAGCCAGACAGCCTAGCCAACTGGAAAGTTCCAGGTTGAAGTAAGCCAGCCTGTCTCAAAAAATAAGGTGGACGGCTGGCAAGATGGTACAGTATACATGTCTACAGTGTCTCAACATGTAGACCTGAACTCACAACTTGGGAATAATAGAACTCAGTTCCTGAAAGTTGTCCCCTTACCTACACACACACACACACACACACACACACACACACACACACACACACACGTCATTGTATGTACTTCCCTCCTTCCATTAACAGTAAATAAAATAAGGTAAGGAGCAACTAATAAAGACACACAGCTAATGAAGAAGCAACTAATAACCTCTGGCTTATACATGTCCACCCACTGGAAAGTACTCTGGTACACACATTCACAACACAAAACAAGCAGCTGCACATGTAAAGAAATATATTAAAGTTCACACCCACATCCATTATTCATTCTCTGAAATATAGCCATGGACTTAAGTAAATAACCCCCAGCACAGAATTGATGCTAATAATAGTGTCTCTCTTGTTCCTTGCTCAGCCCTGAAGACAAAGTTACAAAAGCAGGCTATTACACAAGGGGACCAGAGGACTCAGTCAACAAATGCTGACTCTAAACAATCCTTGGGAAAACGCAGGTAAATTCTGGCTAACACACTGGCAATACTCCAAGTACTAAACTCACCAAAAGTGAAGAATAGACAAACAGGAAACACAGTATAGGTTAGAGATTCCTAACAATGTAACAAGCAGTACTTCTCCCACTGGGAGCCATCAAACATCATGGCCACAAGTCTGAAATGAGCATCCTCAAAGGAAAAAGCCCAACATGTGCTTAAAGAGCGCCTCCACTGAGCTTGTTTTTATATGAAGGATTAGATAACCGCTGCATTCCAATTGTTTATAATTCTCATGGAGAGACAAGATGTTGACGTGTGGAAATTAAACAATATGAGATTCAAGGAGTAATTTGAGGTAACAATAGAACCGTCACAAAGCAATATATGCTTATATGTCACATAAACAATATAGAAAATAAATGGAACAGGAACTCAGAGGGAATGACTACTGGAGACGGAAAGTCAAGCAATGGCACTTTCAGAAGAGCAGGTTCGGAGCTGAGACCTTGCAATGATCACAGGGCACTCCTACCACTGCCGTATGTGAGAGGACCACTTGGCAGCAGGACTTTCAGAAAGACATCCTGCGAAAGTAATTAATATAATTTCATAATTAAAGACAACTGGAAATGTGCTTAAATGGATACCTGGCTCTTGCACAATGCCAGAATAATGGGGTGTTATGACTGGGAGTCAGTGGTACTGTAGGCAGCTTCTTAGCTGACTTCAAAGACTCCCTTCCTCTTGGTATTCAAGCCCTTGCATAACCCGTCTGGACATCTAAATGTCGGACACACCTGAAGAACCGTTTGTTGAGGAATAACGGCAAAGGTGATGGGTGTCACTTCTAAGAAGGTTATCAAAAGTCTGGACTTTCACTTTCTGAATTTCTCCTCCCCCAGCCCCACCCCTTTCAGCCAAGGGCTCACTAGGCAACCAGGATAGCCTTGAATTTGCGATTATTCTCCTTCCTCTGGTTCCCCTGTGTAAGGACTGCAGACCCATGCACCTCTTATTCTAGCTCTCTGCCATGTCTAGAGATGCCTTGTAGTCAGGCTCACATGGAGAAGAACTGATGGAGGCCTCTAACCAGTACCAACAAAGATGAGGATTTCATCTACTATGGTTCAGGAAACTAAATGCTACCAGCACTCCCATGGGCATGCTTGGAAACAGATCCTTTACCATCAAACCTTGAAGTAATGGCAGGCCTCTTTGGAACCTTCACTGGGAGACTGTGGAGAGAGCTGTATCCAAGTCCCAGTCTACAGAGACTGAATGTGATATGTTTGTCATTGGGAGCTATTCAGTTTGGGGTTGATTTCATACTCTATAATATGTAACTAATTCAAATGCATCTCTTTTTCTAATCTGCCAACTAAGCCCCTTCTGTGTGCATGATGATAAGTGGGTAAATAGATATGGAACTTAGCTGAGGTCAAGAGACACAGAGAGGCTCTATGATTTGGGGTCAGGTCCTTCACTTACAGAAGTAGCTTGCAGCTTTCAAAGTGAGCCGCAATTTGGTTCATTGAGTTTCTGGGAGCGCAAATTTTGCCTGCCAGAAGAGACCGAGACAGATGCATTCTGCAGGGACACCAGGAACATTGTCCTTTTGGTGGTCACAGACATGTACAATGTTATTAGGATTGACCTCCCAGAAGCAGGTCTTGAAATGAGGAACTGAAGTAAAGTCATTCATTTGGAAGGGGCTCCTATGCAATACCAGAGATAAGAAATGGACCAAAGTCAATAAATGATGCAATATGAGGTGGGCGACTGGCTGCCACTCAACCTCTCTAGGTCAGGGATCAGCAGACTTTTTTATGTAAAAGATGAGATGGTAAGTACAGTAGGACTTGTGGCCAAAGGGTTTCCATTATTAACATTCTACTCTTGTGACAGTAGCCACTTCCCCCTGCCTGAGAACTCAGAAGGTCTCAGTGGCCAGAAAAAGTTGCAACTACATGCAGCTGAAGCTTTCAGTTTGGTGTGCAAAGGAACGGGTGAGTGATAAGAGCAGACAGAGGAGTACCAGTGTCCAGCCAAGAGGCTCCGCCCCAGTCGACCCATCCTTTAAGAAGCCAGCAGGAGTGCAGACAGGAAGTAAGAGCCAACCCAGAGGCTTTCTGTGACAGGTGGAATGTTCTGTCAACACCTCTCTTTCCCCTTCCTCTTCCTCTTCCTCTCCCCTTCCCTAAGGAACACCACCACGATTCCAACAGGCAGAATTTTCCACTGAGACAGTTTACCCATTATCCTCACTAAGTCTCAACTAACAATTCAACCACCCCGCGCTTCTTTGGGCATGCAGAGACTCCACCCTTAAGAAATTCTTGCTTGAGGTGTGGAGGTGTTGTTGATGATGATGATCTGAAACCCCAGATTAAAGCACCCTTTTGCTGGATGAAGGGAGTGTGACAATAAATTAAATAATGGGTTGAGCAGTTCACAGCCCCAGCTCCTTGCGTTCTCAGTGGAGGAGAGAATCCACCCTTCCTCTCTCCTCTGCAGGAGGTTCAAGTTGAAGACAGACAAAAATTAAATGAAGTTAAATCATCTTATTATGTAATTGGGACTAGGCCTCAGGCTTCAGCAGTCAAGATGGGATTAAGGGCAGAGCCACCTGGGCTGCCATTCTCCTGGGTCCCATTACTACCCCCTCATCCCTTTTTATAGCCAACAGATTAAAATGCGAGCCTGGCAATCTTTGATCTTTCACTTGCTGACACAAATCCTTTCAGGCTTCCAACATTTTCTGCTGAGGTAATTAGTAGTAATTAAAAGGTTTCCAACAGTCTCGGCCCCTTGGTGTCTTTCTCTCCTCCCCCCTCCCCCCAAAGAAATTGCTTTTACAAGTACCTTCCATCTCCCAAACACAGGCATCCCTCCCTTTCTTCTTTATCTGACTTGGCCAGATCAAGTAGATTAGGGATTCCATTATCCCACATACAAAGCCAGACAACAGGGTTTTACTATCGCACCTGACCTGGTGAGAGTGTAGGGGGCTTAGGTTTGCAAACAAGCGCCCCAGCTTGTAGGCTTCCATCAAAAGATAGTCCAATTATGCAGAAAAAGACACTGGGCAGGATCTTCTGCGATAGAGAGACCATTTAAAAAAGTGTCTGCTCCGGTGCCTGTCATTTGCACACCACAAGCAACTGCCATTATGTGCTGCTATGGTCTGAATGGAGATGGCCACCACAGGCCCTGGCAGTCAAGCACTTGGTACCGAGCCGACAGTGTTGTTTGGAAGATAACAGGGCCTAACCAGATGACACAGGCAGTTAGAGGGATGGGCCTTGAGAACTGCAGCCTCCTTCCACCTGTGGTGCTGCAGCCCTGTTTCTTCACTGGTGACTTCAAAGTACCTAAGGTGCCTGTGACTTCCCAAGGATGGGAAGCTCCCCTGCCACCATGCCCTCCTTCCCTGTCGTGATGGACAGCAGCCCCTGAGCAGTGAGCCAAAATAAACCTCTCCTCTTTTGTCTGTTAAGTATCCTGTGACATCAACAAGAAAAGGAACTAATAGATACATTGACCACTTCATATGGTGTCTCCATCCCAAGGGAGAAGCTCCCAAACATCTTATTTTCTTCTCATGCCCACCTTTCTGTTTACAGTTATCGCACAGGGGAAATTGAAGAGAAAATACCATGGAGGAGGGGAGGAAGAAGAGGAGGAGGAGGAGGGGGAGGAAGAGGAGGAAGAACTATATTAGGACACATAAATACCATGCATCTCAGAGAGAGAGAGAGAGAGAGAGAGAGAGAGAGAGAGAGAGAGAGAGAGACAGACAGACACACACACACACACACACACACACACACACACACACACTGAACCACAGGTGCAAATTCACAATCAGATGAATAATTGCTGTAACCTTCTGTTGGCTCTTTGCCATGGAGTAAGGCACAGAAGCTTCCATGTGACATCTGGGTCATGAGTTCTGATCTGGAAAAAGTGTAACTGTAGCCTGAGTTTCTGAGATGTGTCAAGGCCTGCAATCGTTTCTGTTAACAAAGGGTACCAAAGGTTAGAGGCAGGTCAGAGGACTCTATCTGGCCAGAAGCTACTCCATGCACTGACTCTTTCCAGTGCCTCAGCTCCTGGGACTCCCCATGGTCATGTTCTCTTCATCAAAGGGAAACATGGGACAAGTCATGGGTATTCAAAAACTCAGTTAATCCCACAGACTAGTACTAAATGCCCACATAAAGAACTTGGAGAAATCTCACACTAGCCACTAGACAGCACACCTGAAAGCTCTAGAATGAAAAGAAGCAAACTCATCTAGGATGAATAGATGCCAGGAAATAACCAAATTGAGGGCTGAAATCAATAAAATAGAAACAAAGAGAGCAATACAAAGAATCAATGAAACAAAGAGTTGGTCCTTGGAGAAAATCAAGAAGATAGACAAACCCCTCCCCTATGACAGATGGAAAATCTGAGACTGGGAGGGGTAAAGGAAGCAAGACTCCTGGTAACATGAGCATGGCTCTAAGCCATGGTAGCTTCCAAACTTAGAGACAAGTGTGATGTCTGCTCTTCTGCTCTCATGGGGAACTGGAGATGGGAGGAGGGGCCTGGCTGGTCAGACCACACTGTAGCTTATCCCAAGTCTCTTTAGGCCATTTAGACCATCGCGGATACGGAGGTTATTAGAGGAATACATTTCCACACCCCTCCCCGAGGTCTTAGCCATTTCTAGACGTTTGGTAAGCATCCCTCTGCAGCCTCCTGTGAGTCCCATGACAGCAGTGGCTGTAGGAAACAAACCCTTTCTGACTCTCCTGCTGATGCCTTTCATGTTCAATGCATAGAGATCTATCTTCAGAGCCCCTGGGACCAGAAATTAGTCAGCTCATGGCCAAATGGGCTTTGATGGAGCTCCCATGATTAGGGCAGGGTTCCACTAAAAACCATATAGCTCTTCTACAACCCCATCCTCCTAAGTAAAAATAAATAAATAAATAAAAAGCTAACACTGAAAAGTAATGGATTTAATGATCTAGAAAATCTAGACGCTGGAAACTCCAAGGGAGATGATATTAAATTAGACCAGTACAAACAAGCCAAACTAGATTTATCCTCTGTGGTTACAGATTTTATCTACTAAACCAGGTTTTCAGGGCTAGTCTGTTTTCAATGAATAGAATTTTTGACTGTCAAGTCCCAGGATTCCTAGGTAGAGGGTCATTTCCCCCAGGACAGCTGGGGCTGGCCATATGTAGTTCTCTGTAGAGGGCCTGGAACACCAGTGAGGCTCTGTCTCGCTTGGTGGCATACTACCTGTTGACAAGCAGCTGGACGGGATTCTGGGATGTGTGGAGGTAGAGATCAGGGTTCTTCTTTTTTTTTTTTCCTCCTTCATGACTGAGTGAGAAGGCAAGATATGAAGTGTGGGGAGAGTAAAGAACCTACATAGGGCCGGGCAGTGGTGGCATATGCCTTTCATCCCAGCACTCGGGAGGCAGAGCCAGGCGGATCTCTATGAGTTCAAGGCCAGCCTGGTCTACAGAGCAAGATCCAGGATAGGCACCAAAACTACACAGAGAAACCCTGTCTTGAAGAAAAAAAAAGAACCTACATAGAATGTTAATGGATAGGGGTCACCCACTCTGAGAAAACAGATATAAACTGAATTAAGAGTACTCCAGGGTTGGGGATTTAGCTCAGTGGTAGAGCACTTGCCTAGCAAGCGCAAGGCCCGGGGTTCTATCCTCAGCTCAAAAAAAAAAAAAAAAAAAAAAAAGAGTACTCCAAATATTCTGGTGGGCCTGGTGTGACTTAGGGTGCTGCCTTAGAGCAAAGATAACAAGACACTGTTTTAATTCTGCCTACTTCGTAAAATAATACTAACAATAATAACTTCACTGGCTTGTCTCTACATCTCCTAGTAAAGGAGCCTTGGTCTACCCAGTCTTTCTGCCCAGTGGACTTTTTCCAGGCCTGCTGTATAGGAAAGGAGGCGAGTCAGCTTCTGAGCAGATCTGAATAACTGTTAAGACAAAATTACTATGGGAAGAATGGAGGAGAGGGAATTATTTTTGAAAATTATGGGAAATACTTTGACGGTGTCTCTTTGATAATTGCATCTAGTTTGCATTAGACTCCTCCTGCCAAGGGTAAGTTGAAGTAAGGGCCTGAAGGGAGGAGGTGACACTCAGCATGAGACAGTCTTCTGTCAGAGCTGATGACTCAGCAGCTGACACCAATCTGAGATGTTTACCCACCCAACTCAGGGAGTGGCTGGAGAGAAGGAAATCAGGCCAGGGTCTAGTCTGGTCAGGATGAACACTCAGGTCCTTAGATCACCCAAAGGGCACTAATGACATTCAAGAGAATGAGGTCTAGAGGGTACACCAGCATCTCCAAAATCCACTGAGGGCTACGAGACCCTGGTCCAGCATCCAATGCTCATATATCAGAGGGATGCAGGGAAGTAAGTCCCACCAAACCTATCCCTTCCTTCTTTGGGTCCTCCTGTACCTGTGTCCTAAGGTCTCACCATTTTCTGCACTAATTTCTCACTGGAGGGGTCATTTTCTTACAAATGAAGAAGAGGGCATGTCCAATGCAAGATGTGGTTTATGTTTATTGTTTGTTGGGCAAGGGATGCATCTTGGTTGACTGACAAAACACAGGATTCAGAGTTAGAGCCATGGTATACTAAAGAGGCGCAAAGGGAACTGGTAATGCCCACCTTGGAAGGGACAGGTACATTAATTCTGATATTGTCAGACATGGAAAAGGCCAGACCTGGTAATAAATGCTTGCAATCCCACCACTGGGAAGGTAAAACAGGTAGATCCCTAGAACACACAGCCCACCGAGCCTAGTCAACTCTGTGAGCTCCAGTCTCAAAATACAAGATGGACAGATAGCTCCTGTGAAAAGACAACCAAGCTTGACCTCTTGCCTCCACAGGCATTGTACACTCATGCATGCACACATATGTACCCTCATGCACATAAGCATTCATATACACATGCACACACACAAACAAATAAACTTTATAAACAATAGAGTTTCATGACTTGGGACAGCCTTCTCTTGGCCCATGCTCGGGTGTAACACTATGCAGTAGAAATGGTTTTAGAACCACTTGACACCAGGTAGTCTGGGTAACCTTGATTAAAGCCCTTAATATATCTGAGACAGAAGTTCATTGGTAAAACCTAAGGGGATTCATGAAACAATTATCAAATCTCTTATATTAAAAGTTCCTAAGACTTCATCTTCTCCATCCTAAACAAGTAAATGTAAATTTTCTTCAGTGGAAGAAATCCCATGTAACTAAGGCTAAGGCAGGCATAAGTCATAATTAGAGATGGGCCAATTTCAGAGTTCTCAAATGTCTGTCAGACATGGCCTCATTCTCAAAGGGGAAAAAAAAAAGGAATTCCCTGGCCCCAAGTTGGTTGGTCAGTTGGTCCAGAGCCATGATGGCAGGGGCCACAGGAGTATCTGCTCACTTGCCCAGGTCTGACGCAAGCCATCTGGACATACCAGTCTTCTATGTCCTGCGGTCATTGACTCTAGACAATGGCACCGATTTATGTAGCACCTTAAAAGTGACAGAAGCCAGCTTTGGCTTTGAAGGCAAAGGTGTTTCTGTCTTCTTTTTATTTTCCTCAAAACTGAGTTTGTTTGCTTCAAGGTCAACTGGAGAATTGGTATACCAGGCAGAAAGCAGATGAAAAAAAAAAAAAATGTTTAAACTGCTGTGGTTTAAAAGCGGAACAAGTCAAGTCCCTCCAGCCTTTGGTCAATGGGAACAGGAGCAAAGGATTTTGGCTGGTTTGCTCAGTCTACAGAAGGGATCACCAGACTGAGGGGGACTCCCTCCCCCACCCCATTTCCAAACTGCAATCCATTCCCCACTTCTAAGAAGCATTTTGACAGAGCCTACTGTACAACCTTCTCAGGACATTAGCCACCCCAACACAAACACTCTTTAGCAGTAAGTGTTCTTTTCCAGGACGTTCGTCAACCCCTCCATCTCCCCGCCACCATCCCTGCATCCTCGCATCCCGGAGGCGATGCTGCCCAAACCCATAAGCAGAGAGGATTTCTAATGCCTGCCACTTGCTTAAAATTGATTTTCAGATGAGAGCTGGAGAGAGCCAAGTACCCCCATGGTTTAGAACACTCATCATGTCTGAAGATGAAGTCATTTGCTGCCATAAGCAGAACAAGGGTTAATGACCCAAAATCGAATAAATTACTGGATTCAGATCCATCATAAGCATCCGTTTAAGTCATCTAAAGCAAGTGAGTACGGACTCCAAAGACAGACTCTCCCTTCGCTTGTGACAATAAATCAGGGGCCGTGCAAAGTATCTTCATAATAGAATAGTATGAATATTGCCTTAATTTTGCTACTTGGAGATGTCCTCTCAGGTGGAGACTGAGGGACCAGGGAAGCTTTCCTCCCCAAATACCACTCTGTCTTCTCATCTGGAAAGAGGCACAGAGGATACCCAGGGCAGGGGGCTTCGGCATCACATTACACCCTTAATTTATCCTAACAGAAGCCAGCAAGGAGAGAGGTGCTCCACGAGAATCAGATGAATAAGCAAGATCAATTATGGTGGGGTGGCCCTGCAGCCCCGCTCCATGACACATGTCTCAAAGCAAATTTGGCCAGAATGAAGTTGACACGGGCACACTGAGCACAGGGGTTCTCTGCAAGGCAGTCTGTCTCCACTCCCAGGCCACCTCTGAAAGAGAGAGAGAAAAAAATAGGGAAGGAGAGGAGGGTGGGTAGTGAGGGGCCGAGGCTAGGGAGACAAGGAGGCGGGTGAATGAAAAAACACACATAATGGCCTGAGGTTTATTTTACGGAGAACAAAATGGCTCAATTTGAGCACTTTAGACTGTCGAAATTGGCTAGTGTGAGATACAAGGGGGTTGTCCAAGAGGGCTGTTACATCAGCTGCGGGAGACTGGAGGCCTAGGGGGCAGAGAAAGAGAAAATAAATATATAAATACACACACACACACACACACACACACACACACACACACACACACACACCCTTCTATGTCCTGCAGACTTTAGGGAGACACAGGAACTTCTCAGACAGGTGACTGGCAGAAAGTACTTACTCAGGCGGCTATATTCAGGGAGGTTTTCAAATTGCATCTCCAATGACCTCTTGCTTTGCATGCTGGTAACACACACACACACACACACACACACACACAATGGCCACATTATTTAAAGAAGCCTAGTTTATTATTTAGTAGGAACACAGGTTTTTTTTTTTTTTTTTTTTTTTTCCTTTTTTCTTGGTCGCTGTTAAGACCTGCTAATAATTCTGACTCCCCTTTCAAAAGCAATCCACCCCTCACTAAGAAAAAGTCAGAGCGACTGACTAATGGGAGTGATTCAAAGTACCTCAATTAAAATTCAGGTTCTGGCCTTTCGAGCAGTCTATTTAAAGATTTTTTTTCCTCAAGATTGGTTGTAGACAGATGATTATTAAATATTTATGTGTCTGTGAAAGGAGAGTTTTTTGTTACTGTTGTCTTTCCTCTTTGAGGGCTCAGAGAAGAGCTACTCTGTTTGGCTTTTACCCATTTGGTTTCCCAGAATACTTTCCACCAGATAAGCAAGTGTGTGCGTGCGCGTGTGTACACACACACACACACACACACACACACACACACACACACACCAGCCAGCTACCCTGAACATGACAGAAGCTAGGCAAGGGGCCATCATGGATAGTCTTCTCTCAATGTAGCATCAATGGATGCCTCTCCCCCCCCCCATCAAGTCCTTACTCCTCTGAGAAGCCTTGGATGGCCACCTCTATCCCATAGGCACCTCCAAACCCCCTTATCCATGGCCCTTTGTTATTGGATGAGCTCTCCAGAAAGAGAAGTTCTGTCTCCATAAAGGGTTGACAGACATGAAGGACAGGGTCTGAATCATGCCTGAGGATACTGTAGTATCCATACAACTGGCTGGATGGGTTAGATGGAGTTCTCTTTAAGAAAGAACTCCAGGGCAGGAGAGATGGCTCAGCTATTAAAGGCTAAGCTCACAACCAAAATGATAAGAACCAAGTCCAGGGCAAGTCAGCCTGGCAACGAAAGGCTTCTTACCCTGGCCCAGAACCTACCCAAGGAAATTGAACAATGACTACTATGCCCTACAAAAAAAGAGTAAGGGCTTAGAGTAGGAGTAGAAAGTAGCTAGATGCCTTCTGAGTCACATGGTCAGCCAAAGGTTTCTTATATTTTCCTATGGAGAAATATTTTCTACAGAATAAATCAGTGGAGACCAGTAAGATGGACAGATGGTCATGTCTACATTCTGAAATATCACATAGTTGTAAAACATCCCAAGAGATACTTTATATATTGACATTTACAGAGAAAATGGAGTATAGATATATTTAGAGTTGTCCTATATTTAGGTAAAAATTACACACAAAGATAATGGATGGATGGATGGATGGATAGATAGATATGTAGACAGACAGAGAGATGAAACAAAGAGAACACTAGAGCAATAAGGATCAACTACTCTTCCAAGTTGAACATAGACACCAGTGAAATAAATGTTATAAAAAGGATCTTGGAGCAGTGGGTCCCAAATCCCTATACCATATGTAATAAATTCATTTGAGATTGGGACTAGAGCGGAAATTTTTGATGTGAGAGACCTAGAATGTATCCCAACTGTGGCCTGCCTGATGCTGTCTGTCCAGCTGTTTCTTCAGGGTCTTCAGGTAATATGTGAAGTTTGGTAGCCATCATTCAAGCAGATTCATCACGTCAACACACAGTCCAAAGCCTCCATGGTATCACCTTGGAATGAATGGAATAGAGCCTAAAGTGTTCACTAACTACAGTAGGCTTGCACTCTAAACAGCGGAGAAAGCCACCTGCTCCTTCAAACTTAACTGCACTTAACTGCTCTAACTAAGCTACTCATGCAAATTCAAGCTTATACTTTAAGACCTAATGGTACCCAAAGTTTTTTATATTACTTGAAAATATAGGTATTAAATTTACTTGTATATTTAAAGAAAAACATCTTAAAATAAGCACCATTTAGCCTAGACATACAACTAGTAACAAAGCATGGACTCAGAACTTAACCATCCTTAGCTCAGGCAATGATTTCAGTGCTTTCCTGTTTACTATACACTCACCCACTGGTAAATTTATTAACTCAGATCTTCATTCATCCTTTTGAGTTGCTAACAGATATTTCAGCCAAACCCACCTGTGCTCTAGAACTCTGACTTTAGTCCCCACCTCCACCCCACTGCAATCACAGATTATGAAGGGCAGGCATGGCCAGTCACCAGCTCCAACAAAGCCTACTTAGATTTACTAGGAAGAAATTATGTTCCTGGCCTTCCAGAGTCGGCTGGTTTCCTCTTTCCTGTGTCAGACACCTGGAGCTCAGAGAGGGCAAAGGCACTGTAATAATGTTTCCTCTCAACTCCTTTCTTCATCTTGCCCACCAGCTACTTCCTCCCTGTATCCTAATGAAGTCCTTCCCGTGACCACTTGGCTCTTCAAAAACAGCTTGTCCATAGCCCTCCACGCCAGCCTGCAGAGTTCACTATTGACTTACTTTTCCTCTCTCTGTGTTTCCAACATACTGCACAAGGTACTTAGGAGTCCTGTTTGTTGTCTGCTGTTTATGCGAAGCCCTGTGGGGATGCCCATCAGTGTTTCCCAGACATTAGAATCTAAGCACTTGGGGCTCCCACACAGGCCCCGGGAAGAGGAGAAAGAAAGACAGAGGTGACAGGCAACTCTTCCCATCTTGGGCCAGGCAATCAGCAGTCATGAGCCAAGATATGGAGGATGACCTCTGCTTTGCTAATCCCCTCCAATCCTGGCCATCCTTCAAAAAGAAAAAGTGGCATTTCCTATTTGGATAGTTGTCGAATGGCTAGACATTGGTTCATTCCAAGATGCTAGATTTGTCTAGAGCCACTTGCCCATAAACAAGCAACCCTCGCCAGTCTAGTAACTTCACTTTGTGTTTGCCAGTTTAGAAATGGCACACAGGAGGCTCCATTAGGTCGAGGTGCTCATCCTTCTGCAGTAAGCATCCTCCCACACTCTAGCTGGGAGCCTCCAACTCTGTACCATGGAACCTCTTGAGCCCCTGTGCCACAAGTCTCAACATTCTGAAAATTTAGAAACAACCCCCCTTTAGACCTCAGTCTTGCCTCTGTGCCAAGGACTTTACCTGGTTCCTAACTCCAGCCATGCTTTCTGGCCTCTATGCCCCTTGTTTGTACCTTCAAAGTCCTAGATAAACACAGATGTGAGTTCTACAGAAATTACCAAGCATGCTGTGAAGAGACACCATGACCATAGCAATTCTTATAAAGGAAAACATTTCATTGAGGTGGCAGCTTACAAGTTTCATGATGGGGAGCATGGAGGCATGCAGGCAGACATGGTACTGCAGAAGGAGCTGCTACATCTTGACCCATCAGGCAATAGGAAATAGTCTAAGACACTGGGTGTGGCTGGAGCACAGATGAGACCTCAAAGCTTGCCTCCACAGTGACACACTTCCTCCAAGAAGGCCACACCTACTCCAACAAAGCCACACCTACTCCAACAAGGCCACACCCACTCCAACAAGGCCACACCTCCAAATAGTGCCACTCCCTTTGGGAGGCATTTGCGTTCAAACCACCACAATATTCATTTAATTTTAAAAATTTAAAGTGATAAGATAAATCTAAATAGGATGGCCTAATGGGGATCTCACTCCTTTACCAGTATTACTTCAAATACAAATGAAACCTTTCAAATCACTTTCAAATTATTGTCCCTAATTTATGAAAGTAGAAACTAAATCCCAAAAAAACAACTTCTCCCAAGTCACTGTACTAAAAAGTGGGAGTACAAGATTTGAAATCTAACCACAGATTCTAAAATCCATTTTCTTCTTCACAGTTAGGGACTGAAAGCTTGTGCCCCAAATTTGTATGCTCATTCTCCAATCCTGATGTGATAATGGGTAGAAATGGAGACTGTGTATCAAGGCTATTGGGAGAGGGAGTGTGTAGACATAATTAGGGTTAAATAATGTTCTAAACCAGGATAGGGTCAGTGTTCTTCGATGAAAAAAGATTCAAACAAAACAGATTTGGTCAGGTTCTATGAAGGAACACAAGACAGCTGTCTGCAAGCCAAGGAATGAGCTATCCCTGAGATCTGAATTTGCTTACACCATGATCCAGGCATCCAGCCTCTGGAACTCAGTTGAAGCCACACAACCTGAGGTATTTTGCTACATCATCCTGAGCTGAGCATCACCTCGCAGCAATTAGAGACCAGAGTCCACCAGGACATTTCCAAAATACAACACTAGCTCCTGGAGTTTTCAGAGAGACTTACAAACCAGCCCAGCCTGCCTGGGGTCCCCAAGGGCATCCTCAGGTATAGGATTTGGTTTGGGGGAGGTAGAAGTAAAGTTATTAATTCTGAGTCCCTCTCCCCCCACCCAAAGAGTTACAGGTGTAGATGGCTTCAAGAGCTGCCCTTTAAACTTTTCAAAAGCCAATGAAATATTTGGGCTCTATAAAAAGAAAATGACCCCCAACATGTGAAATTAAAATTTCAAAGCATGTCAATAGAAGTTTCATTAGATGTCAACCAAAAGAACACTTACGTGCACTTAGCAGTCAAACACAGATCCATTTAAGCTCTGGATATATAATTAAGTATATACGTAACTGTATATATAACTCAGAACCCGAGTCTTGCCTCTGTGCAGAGGACTGCACCTGGTTCCTACCTCCTGCAATGCTGCTGGCTTCTATGTCCCTGCTCTGTGCCTTCTAGGTCACTGTGTTAGGCAAACACTCATGTGAGTTCTTAAAAACCTAGCTAGTACATGCATTTAATTTTAGAAGTCCCAAGTGATAAAATAAATCTGAATGAGATAACATCCCTAACAGATGATCTCAGTTATTTACCAATATGACTTCAAATGCAAGTGAAAGCCTGAAAATCATTAATTGTTAAAACTAAATTTAAATCAATCTCTCTCTCTCTCTCTCTCTCTCTCTCTCTCTCTCTCTCTCTCTCTCACACACACACACACACACACACACACACACACACAAATGTACAAACTTACTCTTAAACCTTAGCACTTCAGAAATGTTGTTTTAAAATCCTTCCAAAATTTTCACATTGAAACTTTATAAATCTCAGTGTGATATCAGGGCTTCACTTTCATCTGTTGGATGGATTGTGTGATGAGGTTCTATGAAGTAACAAGGGCTCAGGGTGCCTGACATGGAAGATGTCCTCATGTGCTAGTGGAAGCCAATGCTTGGAAAGCCTGTGGTAAGGCCACTGACTGGTTTTCCTCTTGAGTGTGTCGATTGTGCTGTAACTAGGTGTGAAACAGCTGATCCCTGTGCCCAGACAGGGCAAGCTCATGACCAGGCACCAGCACAGGAAGCCAGAAGAGTGCCAACTGGATGGTGAGAAGGAATTTCAGATCTTCTAGATCCTGCAGAAGACAAGGTCTTCTGGAAGACAGTGTGATAAGCTAGAAAACTATTAGGTCAAGAGTCAAAAATCCTGGTTCTGTACTCCTGGAGTACATCAATACCACCACCGGCAAGCTGTGGAGCTTGAAATGCAGCCCCAGTGCCTACAACTGTGTTTGCTGCCCAATAAGCAGTCAACACAAAGGGTTCAATGAGTCTATGTGAGGGAGCCTGATGAATCAGTGTTTTCATTTTCTTCCCTAAACTCTGTTTTTGGCTTTATTTGACAATTAAAAGGGCTAAAACTTGCATAGTTGGCCTTAAACTTGGGAAGGGCTCAAGTCATGCTTACCAGACTCTCATGTTCAAGGGGAGGTTGTTGAGACCTGAAAAATAATACTCCTTGAATATTAGCAGAAGAAAGGAATGGAATGGGCATCCTGCAGCTACTGCATCTCAGAGCTGAAATACACCCAGAGAACACTGTAAATGACCCCACCCTCCAGGCCCATAGAGCTTGCCTTATTGGATGGATTTCTGGGTTTTTCAAACAAGGAGGTAGGGGAAAGGGTGCACTCTGTTCAAAATTGTTTTGAAATGAACATACATTGCATTAAAACACAATAGATGGAGAAGGAGCTTTCAAATAAGGAAGTGGTATTATCTTAGGGACTCACGGGAAGAAACAGACCCCACGATGTAATGCCAGGATGATGTAAAAGGACAGGGAGTGGGTGTGGCCCAGCCTCAGTTCCCACATCCCTGTACCACAATCCAGGCACAGCAAAGGCTGTCTCAGCCTCCCTAGAAGAAGAGACTCACAGCCTCTCTAGGCATGAGCCCCTTCTCTAGTTGTGGGACAAGGAAGAGCAGAGACTAGAGGGAACAGGCCTGAGAAGTCACAGAAAATGAGGGGACAGAGGAATAAGGTCTTGCTATATATGAACCTAATGCTAGCCTTTAATTATATACATAGTCCAGACTGACCTTGAACCCATGATCCTCCCACCTCAGTTTTTCAAGTGTTGACATCATAGGAGTGGAGCCCAGTTATGAGCTCTGGGTGGGCAGCCCAGCCCCTTCCCTGAGACAAGAGCCCTTTGTCTATTCCAAGCTTTCAGACTTGTATCCCCTTTGTTCTCCTCCCCCTCCCCCCCCCTGTGCAGTAGGGGACAGCAAGGCTCAGACTCAGGACCCTGGCCACATGAGAGGACAAGCAGCATTGGAAAGTGGCTTTCCCAGGAGGAAATAGGCAAAGCATAGGATGGGAGGAAAATGGCGGCCTTAGCCTGTTTTCACTGGGCTTAATGTCCCTTCCCCTTACCAAGTGTTTAACCCAGATTCACAGAAACTGAGGTGGGCTCTATGGCAGATGCAACTCTATCACCACATGCGTTGTGTACACACATACACACACACACACACACACACACACACACACACACACACACACGGTGAATGTGCATGAGGGCAAGCACAAAAAGCACTAGCACAGAAGACAGGTTCACCCACCCACCCTTGCATTCTTCTCTTCTCCACATGGGTCACAGTCATTTGTAAAATGTCCCAGACCTACCCACTCAACCACTTGGCGTCAGAGTTTTCTAATACTGCTTCTGAAGACACCTTAGGGTAGATGAGGGGAACACCACGAACCCTCTCCTCTCTGCTCCCTGCCTAAATAGAATGCCTCCTCTCAGCAGCTTCCTCCAATCCGACCTTCAGGAAGCCTCTAAGGGGGTGACCCTAGCTAAGACTCCTAGCAATGGGAGACACACAGCCTGAACTGACCATCTCCTGTAACCAGACAAGACGTCAGTGGAGGGATTGGGACCTTAACCCAGCACAAAACCTTTGACCTACAATTTGCCCTGCCTACAAGATATGCTGGAGTAAAAGTGTGCAGAAATTGTGAGAGTGGTCCATCTAGAGACCCATACCATCACAGGGAGCCCACCCCTGAGATGGCCTGGAGGGCCAGGATCCAGAGGCTGGACAACCCAGAGACCTAGGATAGAACCCAACATGACTGGGGAAAAAAGTCAATGAAATGATATCTCTGTATGTAATGATAATCTGTACTCAGATCATTGCCTAGCCCAAATGCCATCAGCAAGGCTTCACCCAGCAACAGATGGAAAGAGGTGCAGAGACCCACAGCCAAATATTAGGGAGACCTTGGGGAATTCTGTAGAAGAGGGGAAAGAGGGATTGTGGGAGCCAGAAGGACCAAAGACACCACAAGAATACTCACAGAATCAACTAACCTGGGCTCATCAGGGCTCACAGAGACGGAACTGCCAACCACAGAGCTTGCATGGGATGGACCCAGGCCCTCTATAATATATGTTATAGTTGTGTGGCTTGGTCTTCTTGTGGGACTCCTAACAGTGAGAGCAGGGGCTGTTTCTGACTCTGTTACCTGCTTTTGGGAGCCTTCCCTTCTACTGGGTTGCCTCATCCAGCCTTAATAGGAGAGGAGGGGCCTGGTCTCACTGCCACAGCTGGCTGGAAGACATGGGAGGCCTGCCCTTTTGTAAAGAGAAGGGAGGATGGAAAAAGGGGAGGGAGATTGGAGGAGGACCTGGGATGAGAAGAGGGAGGGGGGAAACTGATCAGGATGAGAATAATTAATTAATTAATTAATTAAAATAAAAAGAAGCCTCTAAGGTAGGGCTGAGGGGGTCCAAGAAGTGCACTCAGCAGTGTACCATGGGTTATAAGATGTGGTTCTAAAGGTATTCTCTTGTCCAATTTGCATAAAGGACCTCCCTGGGTGAGTCAGGCCTCACTTCTAGCTCACCCACCTCTTCCTAAACACCAAGTTGACCTTCAGGACTCACCTTTTCCAACACTGTCAGGGGCTACCTCCACCACATAATCCTGGGGCTGGTTCTCCCTCAAGCCTTCACCTGGAGTGAATCTTGGGGAGACTGGGGCAGGTGTAGAGAGCCACAGCTGTCCTCTGCAGTACAGATCACCCCCGTCAACAGCTGCCAGTCTCCCCCAGCAATGGTAGGAGCCATCTTCATTTCCAGGTTTCACATGCACCCTAATTATTTTAAGAGGACTTGAAGAAGAATGAAATGGTCTCCTTTTTATCACTTGCTATCCACAGAATGTCAGTGGATCTGGCATTCATTAGTGCCACCCTCTCAACCCCACCCCCACCTCCATCACCTGAACCCCCAAATCTTCAAAAACATTCATATCCGAAAATGTTCCTTTGAATTAAAAAAAAATTATCTTCAAGAGAAGAGATTCCTTTCCATCTCAATCCCACAACAAGGGGAATGTCAGCCCAGCTTTTTTTTTGACAGACAAATTATTGAATCAAAGAGAAAATGCCATTAAGCTCACAGGTTAGCAAGTGTCAGGAATGGTTTAAAGAGATATCCCCATTTATCTTCCAAACATGCACGAAATGTCACTAATGTGTGTTTATCATGTATAATCAGACAAAGAAAATATCGAAATAAAGTACTCCTGCATACAATAGAAATCTCCTTCCATCCTTCAAGATATCAGTACTATTCAAATAGAATAATAATGACGAAGCTGCTCTCTTGAAAATGGAAATCAAGTGAAATGTAGATAGAAATGATTTTTTTTTTTGGTAGTTGATGTACATTTCTAAAGTGCATTAACAGGAAATCCAGAACTTTTTAGGTCAATTATATTGTCAGTATTGTCAACGCCATTGAAATGAATACGAAAGCAGTGCCTGTGAAGGCTGGAATCAGCCTACAGAAGCCCCAAGATTGGGAGCTTGCAGAGGAGCTAGAGACACTGGAAGCCTGACATTGTTCAAGGGTATACAGGTGTATGGATATATGTATGCAAATCTTCCCATTCGAATCAACCTAAGAAGCAGGGATTTCACCTTACAATAAAATCTCTATAGGGAGAAGAAAAAAAAATCTACAACTCATCTAAAACCTGGCTTGCTTTTCCTCTCTCTTCTTCCTCTAGTACCACAAAACTTTTTGGTAAGCCAGGTACCATGAGGACACTAGATGTGTGCATTAACAGGACCTCCCTATTACCAAAGCTGGACTTGTAAGATCCAAGAACATGAGCCACCCATAGGAGAGGAGAGAGGCCAGGCCAACTTCCTCCTAAGATCAAAAGAGAGCAGGCATTTCAACATGGAAAAGATATTCACCCTTACTGTGTGACATGGCTGTTTGGGTCACTGATACAACACAAACCTATGGTGCATTGACCTTTGTGGCTGATCCTGAAGAAGCTAGTGGATGCACAATTATGTAGCTGGTAGAAAAAGGCTCTTTCCTTCTCAGCTACAACCCTCTGATTCTAGAATGTTCAGAAGCTCTATATGGGGAACAGCTAAGATCCTAGACATTCATGTATCTGGCAGGCAAGAGAGTAGCCCCTTGAGGGAGTTTCTGCTTTCCTTAACTAATGACATTAAACTCCCAGGATTATAATAAGTGTTGCTGCAGCCTGGGTTCTTTGTAAGGCACATTTTTCTACATGTAGTCTTAGCCAAAAGGTCAAAGGCCATGAGACAAGACAAGGCTCTTACAAAGTGGTAGGGCATGACTGAGGATCAAGTTCTAAAGCCTGCCACCAATTTTGGGCTCCCACCCCCCAGCTCTGTGGCCTTGAATTCTGGATGTCCACTAGAGAAATGGGATCATAGTTATGCCCAAAACACATGGATTTTAATAAGCTCATATCTGTAAGGTCCTTTCAGCACTATATTGGTAGAAAATAGATGCTCAGTCAATGCTGGCTATTTTTAATAGCTACCATATAGCTTTACCTCAATTTTCAGATAAGGAAAATGAGACTCAGACATGGGTACAATATCTAGGGAATGCTTCATTGATGAGTTTAGAGCCTAGAGCCAGGAATCACCATCCAGAAGCCATGTCCATCCACCATATCAGTTACTATTAGATGCCTGCTGTATATAAAACAATAGGAAGCAAGTCCTAGTGGGCAAAGGACAAAATGGCCCAAAAAGCAGGAAGGCTGAAGAATAAAATACTTAAGAACAAGAGTCCACAATGTCTGTGGTGGCTGTAAAGCAGACATTTGTCACACCTCAGGAACATCACTAAGACATTTGCCAGCTAAGACATTGATCCTGCCTCATCCTTGAGACTCCCACCATTACATTCTGCTATAAGTGTGTCTTTGGGGCTTCGCTACCAGATGCATTCTGGGATTCAGGGCTGATCTGAACACATCTGTGCCCAACAGAGAGTCTGGGACTTCAGGAGTGTTTCCTCAGTGTTTCCTATGAAAAAGAAACAGCTGAGGATAGACCTCTGGGGTAAAACCTATGCAAAGGGTGTGTGAGGGCTGGGAATTCATTCCCTAGCTCTGCACAACAAGTGAAGTAGCAAGGCTAGGGTGAAGCAGGAAAGCAGATGGTCTGGCCAGTACTCCACTCTATAGTGCTGAGTAGAGAAATCCCCAAGGCTGCTGGCCTGAAGTGAGATAAGGAAGCCATTTCATCCTCATTACAGAATCTTCAGGGGGTATTGGGACCATAAACCACCCTGAGCAACTATTGTAAAGAGAATCCCATTGCCACCAAGTAACAAACCAAGCCCTGGAGAGTTCACTCCCTAGGATGCCTTGGGGGCACCTGGGTCTCCATGTGTCCTGTAGGGACATCAGTTTAGGTTTTCCTTCTCTAGTTTTCCTGCTCAAGACAGAATAACACCCCCACCTTTCTATCTTTCTTTAAAAATAAACTTTCCAAAGGTAAATAAAAATATTCCAGCCACTCCATTTCTAACAGTTTATCCTGATATATACATATACATATACCTACATACATATATATGGAGAGAGAGAGAGAGAGAGAGAGAGAGATGTCCTGTTAGGATATAGTCAGGGGTGTGTATAAAATGAAAATAAAATAGATTGTGGGACATACCTCATGATACTAAATAGAGCAAGGAACAAATGGAAAGAACCTACTTACAACACTACAATATACTCTTGATAACAAATCTATCCATCCATTTCATAGAGTTTCAAGGTTGATTTATAACAAAGGTAATTATTTAAAATAGTAGGCTTGAAATAATTCATCATCACTGTAGAGTGATACCAACTTGAGACAAATGCATGTAATACATACATACATACAGGAGTACATATAAGAACAGATACTCACTAGAAGGTTGCAAATGATTATTTTGGAGAAATACAAAATGCAGGCAATTTTAGAATTTTCTAGAATGAAACACATTATCTTCATCACCCTCCCAAAATTTGTGTAAACATAAGTTCAGCAACATTGGTCCATTCTACTTCATAGCACTCTTCCAATGTCAGGTTCAGGCAGAAATGCATGTTTGTAGGAAATGTCAGTAGATACCCTCTCCTCCAAGTCCAGGCTGCTTCCACACTGCATCATTCTCTCCAAGAAACTGGCAAGACTTCCAACTCCCCATTTAGAAGCAGCAAAGTCTGAGGATGAAAGCCTCGAGAAAACACCAATAAGCAAGGGAGAGTCACCTCAGACTCCTCCCCAACAAAACTGATCAGCCAGAGAAACTCCACTCATGCCCCATTTCAAAAACTGACCATCTACCATGATTCAAACACTCTGCAATTTCCAACAAGCAGCCCATACCAGACATGTCAAAGTGACTCCTGACAAACCCAGAAATAGTTAATGCGACCATCAAAAGGATCATTCCCTACATGCCTAGCCAAGCAAATTCCATTATAGAAATGTTAGGGACTGCTGATGGTAAAATGTTTATCACTCGAATGGCTTCAAAAACCTAAACAGGCTGCATAATAAACACAGGGATTCTTTTTACACACACACTCAGGCTTTTAAATTATACTTAACTCTTCAGACTCAAGAGGGGGTTGGCAAGCTGAGCTTTCTCAGGACAAGCATATTCAGCAAGTCAGTTGGTAAGACGCTGACTGAAAACTTACTTCACTTCAAGAATTTTAAATTCTCAGATGTCCTAAAGATGTCCAAGAATGAAAAAGTTCATCCTTGAATGCAGCTCAAGAATGACCACTCAATGAACCAAGTCCATATTAGAAGCTATGACATAGCTGTCTTTGTCCCAGAAAAGAAACACAACAAGCCAATCAACTGACCACCAATGGGAATTCAGATCTGAGGTACAAATGCATAGTGAATTAAATAAAACACCTGCAATCATGCCAAATATGTAGGTAACACATATCTTAGCTACAAGCCCATAGAGGCAGATATCATTCAAGCTAGTAGCCACTTCAACAAATGAGAAAAGGGGTTCAGAGATGCACACTCTTGGGTAGGCCAAGGTTATTTTAGTAATTATGAAGTCAGATCCATAGCTGGATTTCAATTACCATGGATGTTAACTTGCCTGCAAGAATGACCAGTGGCAACCCAAGCGTCAGTATGGTTTGTAATCCTGCAGCTAGGTCAAAGTCATTAACTTTGACTCAGTCCAGAAGTCATGCTGCAGACTCTAGGATCAGGCGGGGTCAAGCAAATTGATCCACCTTCAGATGCGGCGAAAGTGGAAACTTCACGTTTCCTGGATTGTAGGTGCAACCATTTTGCTTGACTTCTCCAAGGAGGCAGGAAGTCAGACAAGACTTCACCTAACCAAATCCCTCTTGCTCCATTCAGGGCAAATGCATAAAAAAATGCAAGCAGGACGGTTGACCTTGGTAGCTTGGAAGGTGGTTCCCATCTTATCCCTAATTATCCACAAAATGTAGAACAGACATCTGAAGACATTCTACCTCTTTAAAAAAAAAAGTTGACATGTAAGCATCATCATTCCAGAAAATATGTATAATAATGGGAAGAGCACCCAAGTAAATGAAGCAAAGATCAAAAGAGAGATATGAGGCAGTCACATTCACTCTTTGCTCTTGAAAATTTAAATGAATACTCCTTGAGAGCAAACTACAAAATGCTAACTTTGAAGTGTTGAGTGGCAGGAAGAATTATGGGTTATTGTACTGTCAAAATGCCAGACAGCTGTATGTTGAGTTGCTGCGTTATTTAGACAATCAGAAGCTTGGAAGCTAACGTGACATTTTTTTTTTCTCGGTGTGAAAGCTCTTGACATGCATCACGATAATTTCTAAAGGGACAAAATGTTATATAAAAGACACAATGCTTTCAGGACCTTCAGAAGGTGGTCTCCTAGGTGGAACATCCTTGAATAAGGGAGGCAGGACATGAAACACCTGGACTCTCTAGAGATGGGCACCACGATTTTCCTGCTCAGGCAAAAAGGCCGTAGTTCCAGGCAGAATGGAACACCCAGCCTCCCTTCTGCTTTGAGCAGCCAAGTCATACTCTGTTCAAGTCAGGTGATGAAATACAGTCTGGACTTACCTGGTGAATCCAATGAGTTAAAGAGCCATTTATCATCTTGAATATGGTGGTCATATTCAGACACTATTGAAGACCAAGCTACCTCACAATTCTATCATGAAGATGGATCCAAGATGTCACCTTTGTTCTCTGAAACTTAATTTGCCCTTCAGATGTATTTATGATGGGCCAGCAAGGAAGTGGTAGACTGGATGAGCAGGCAGGCTGGGAGCTATTGAAAGGGAATTCCTAGTTAGACTCCCAGGATAGCCTCAGTACACAAATTGCCATAGACTAGGGAGTGGAACGTGATGGTTGGGTTTACATTCACATCTTCAAAGGGCTAGAGAGATGACTCATCTGTAAAGAGAAAATACTGCTCTTACAGAGAAGACTGGAGTTTGGTTCCCAACACCCATGGTAGAGGCCCACAATAGCCTCTAACTCTAGCCTTTGCACTAACCTGCCCTCATGTACACATACCCCCACGCAGCACACACTCATAATTAAAAATAAAAATCCCAATGTGTGGACTATAATTAAAACACAAATTTTACTAAGGAAAGTAGCACAATCAGTTTCTGTCTGTTATGAATCACTAAGGGTGAATAAAGTTTAGGAGAACTGCTTTTGATGGCATAAAAATAGACAGGTATAAAGGGTTTTGATAAGAGAAGGTGCCTAGTAGAGGGGCAGGCAGGAAAAGCCAGTGGAAAACCCTGACAGAAGGAACCTATAGAGCTGACCCATACAGATTTTTCCTCTTTCCCCTGAGTACATTTTGATCAACAACCCACTGGGAAAAAAAAAAAAAAAAAGAAGGAGCTGAAATGTCATAGGTCAATGCAGCCTTCCTCCCCCAGAACCAATTCAAGGCTCTAAGCATAGACTTGGTCCCAAGTCCAGCTCTACCATGCACCAGTAATATGACCTTGAAAATTAAGGAAGCACAGTTTCTCCAAGACAACCTAAGATTGCTATAGAAGGATGTCTTGGAATTATCACTTACAACATTGGCTGCCAAGTGATGAAGAGTCTACTCAACTACTCAAACTTCAACATAGATCTTCTCTCTCTTTCAGTCTCATCATGGCTAACAGTTTATCACCTAACCCAAATCCTCCTGGCCAACCAGAGGAAAATGGAATTCCCCTGAAACTAACTTCCTTGGACTATGAAGAACTTCCTTTTTTTTTCTTTTTTTTTCAGCGCTAAGGACCGAACCCAGGGCCTTGCGCTTGCTAGGCAAGTGCTCTACCACTGAGCTAAATCCACAACCCCAAATATTTATTTATTTATTTATTTATTTATTTATTTATTTATTTATTTATTTATTTATTATGTATATAGTGTTCTGGCTGCATGTCTGCCTGCATGTCAGAAGAGAGCACCAGATCTCATTACAGATGGTTGTGAGCCACCATGTGGTTGCTGGGAATTGAACTCAGGACCTCTGGAAGAGCAGCCAGTGCTCTTAACCACTGAGCCATGTCTCTAGCCCAGAGGAACTTCCAGTCTCCCTTGTCCATGACTCCATATAGAACTGCAGCCCTCAGCCAGATATCAGGCTGACTTGTGCAGAGAAGCTAACCCATTCCTGGACAAGAATCTCCTGGGCTAAGGTCATGTCCCATACAGCTCCAATATGAGTAAAGTAAAGTACTCATATTGTCATATACATACAGCTCCAATATAAGTAAAGTACATTGTCAATAAAGATACATGCTTCTTTTTTTCATCTTACTAACTTGATTTTATTTGACAGTTAAACTTTTAATGTTAAGCTAATACTCTCTAGCACCAATATTTGGAAGCCAATATGAAGCCAGATGATTGAGAGAGCTGACTCAAGGGCTGTCCTTGCAGGCTATGGTCACTCAGATGCAATTAGGCCTGCTCCTTAAAACTCAGCAAGAGGCTAAATAGAGATCTACCCATCAGCACCCTGAGTCATCATAGGGCAGCCCAGACATCTCAAAATGAGTTTGCTGGCTCATGTTCCCCCACAAATTTAGGGACTACAAAGTCAAAGTTGGATTTTGGAGGAAGTGGTCCCTTTCTCTGCTATCAGGAATTATGTCTCTCCAAAGTCAGAAAATATTTATACCCTATCTTAGTTAGGGTGTCTACTGTTGTGAAGAGACACCATGACCACTGCAACTCTTACAAAGGAAAACATTTAATTGTGGTGGCTTACAGTTAAAAGGTTTAGTCCATTATCATTATGGTGGGGCATGGTGGTGTGTAAGCAGACATGGTGTTGGCGAAGGACCTGAGAGTTCTACATCTTGATCTACAGGCAATAGGAAATGAACTGTTAACACTGGGTGAAATTTGAGCATAGAGACCTCAAAGCCCACCCTCACAGTGACATTCTTCCTCCAACAACGCCACACTTCTTAATAGTGCCACTCCCTTTGGGGGCCATTTTCTTTCAAATCACCACATACCCCACAGTATATTAGCACAGCAAAGTATCATTATGGGGTTAATTCTTTCCTACAATGCACACATATGAAAAACTGCATTGATTTACACAATTCCATTCAACTCTTATAGAGGCATGGCAGTATATACTGAAATAGGGAATTTCTATATGAGATGAAAAACTATTCTTCCCTACTCTCTAATCATTGACTACCAAGAATATTGTCTAGCACCTTTCTCAGTATCTCCTTGATACTTTAAAAGCAATGTCTTTACTCATGATGATCAGAAAGATATCTGGACTACCTGTAAGGAGGTCACATTCATAAGCCCATAGAAGATATACCATGTGTGCCCAGTGATCAATTTACATGCTTTGTAGTATCTGAGACTTTGTTTTATACTTGCTACCTTATAACTCTACAGAAGTTCTTAACCTAAATGGATCCCACTTTCTTCATGTTACTCATGGATAAGACTGTTGGAATTGAATGCAATGATAGATACCAAAAGTATTCTCAGTGTCTGGGGCATAAAGATGGTAAATCAATGAGTTATCACCATCATTGACACCATGGCAATACAATAGTTTCTTCACCTAGGATTTTTAAGCAGGCTCCTAGGCACACCACAGAGATGCCCATACTTTGTCTACTTGAATTCACACTCTCATAAGCAGGGTCAGCTCTCTGTTGAACACCTGGGATTATTCAGGGATGGCAAGGCTACAGGGGAAGCAGAGGTTGTATGGTATAACATAAGTGGCAATCAGGATGGAAGTCTGAAATTTCCCTCTAGTCTCAGCTCAGCACTATGTGAGCTTGTCTAGTTGGCTGCACTTCTCAGCTTTGATTTCCTTGCACAAACAAACACAAACAGAGAACCAAGAAAATGCTCAGTGACCCACAACATTCTAACTTCCCATTCATCAACCTGGGCCACCATCACCCATCAATCATGGCACTCCTGACTGCTGACATGGCTGAGATTCAATTATGTCTTAATGCTTCACTTCTATAAGCCAACACCATATAGTCATATGCAATAAAACTTACACTCAGCACACTAAATGAGACAATCCCTAAAACCCATGTTATTACGTGGTAGGATTTTATAACCCTAGGCTGTATTGGGGAGATAGAGAAAAGCAACCAAACTCTCAGCTTATAGCACTGAAGAGGTAGGGAAGTATTTAGGGTGGGCTAGAGAAGGTTCAGGAAACTGAACCCAACAGTGGACTTCCACAGGTGGAGAGACCTGGTGGGTGAGGCAATATGCATACCACGTGCATTCAGGAAACTGTGGAGATCAGAAGAGGACATCAGATTCCCTGACACTGGAGTTATAGGCTGTTGTGATCTGCCATGTAGGTGCTGGGATCCCAGTGGAGGACCTCTGAAAGAGCAGTAAGTGCTATTAACCACTGAGCCATCTCTCCAGCCCCACTGACCTGATTTTTGTAAGATTAAGTTTGTTTTAGATACTTTTCTGTCACTCTCTATCTTCTGATCAACAAGTAGCAATTATATACCCCTCAAACACACATATTTAAATATGTGCATATGTGTGTGTACATACACACTCCAAACTTACTGTGACACCCCTATCTTAACCAGGTTCTCTGTTCAGACCTCACATGCACAGATATATAGATTACTTCTAATCATCCAAAATTGTTTATCCTCATGTGAAATATGGGTTCCATTTAAGAGGTGAGGTGCCTGACGTTCTCAAGTGTCTGACTTCAAAGCTGTCTTGCCTTAAGGAAGAGTTGGAATCTCAACAAGTTCCCAGACCTCAGCCCTGGGCAGTCATTCCTCCCCCCCCCCCACACACACCAGGCCTCCCTTCTTACTGTCCTTGGTAGAACTTCTTACCCACAATTCCCCAGTCCTAATCTCTACCACATCTCTCATCCTGGTCCCAGCAGCTTCTGGCATTTCCCAAGCTCACAGTTCACCAAACTGGACCATTTCCTCTTTATTATCTACACAAATATTCTTAATTATTTCTCCTGCAACCCAAAGTACTTATTCCTTATTTATGGGTGTAAATATAAAAGCAGCAGGGCTCATATTTCACAGGGAGCCATTCCAACAGCATCCAGAACCTTCCAAATTCAAGGAGCAGGAAAGCTGAATTTCTACTGTTTCATTATAAAGGGGTTTACCATAAATATTAGAATTTGAATTCCACCCAAGTAATGCATTAATAGCTACTAAACCATTAATAATTTCTGCACTTTTTCATAAATGGGCAAAGTCCAATAAATAAACTATATCTCTTTCACAGCAGAGCAGGGCTAACAAGTGCCAAGGAGATTCCAAAGACAAACTGCTGGGAGGGGCTGCCAGGAGCGGAGATTCATAATGAAACTACAAATTCTGGAGACCGATTTTTTTACCGTCCACCATGGCAAGTATCTAAAATTAAATGCTAAGCAGAAATCCGTCCTGGAGTCTGGCACATCGCAGTTAAGGTAAACAATCTTTGAAATTAAAAACAGATTCTCGATAATAAATAAGTCCTTGTGCACCTCACTCTGATAACAGATACCTCTGCCTGATAAATCAAAGGCTCAAGCCCCACAGAGCCTTTCTAAATTAGGTCGGATGACTCACCTAAACTAGTTCATCTTGTGTCCTGTCTTAATGAATGGCAGTAATGGAGAGCGTCTTAGCATCGGCTGCTGCAGGCCAAAGGCCTCCAGGCTAATTAGACCAAAGGCCAGCAGCTCTACGAGATACCTGTGGGTTGGCAAGGTACAGGGGTCCAGGAGCAGAGGGGGTTCAGCATGATACTCAGCACCCAGGCAGATAACTCTCGTCTGCTGATTTCATCTGCAACCATCCCAGCACTCTAGAAATCGGAGTCAAGACCCCAGACAGCAAAAGTAAATGGTACTTTTATCATAGTGTGTTTGCCACTGTGTTGATACCAAATGCCAATAAAATATGGATCAAAGCCCATTTTTTAAAAGAAAAGGCGTCCGAGCCTCATTGTCTCTAGCTTTTCAGGTGTGGACAGAGGCCTGGGCATCTCCGCACCTCCCTTTCTACATCTACAAAGTTGGGTGACAAGGCCTGTAAGAGTCTGCCGCAAAGAACTGCGATGAGAGACAGGTAGATACACACAGATGCACTGGAGCACGTGGACCCCCCTCGTCCCCATAGCTCTAGTGTCCAGGCATTTGTTCACGCGTTTGCTGGATCCCCCAAAGGATGAGGAGTACCTCAGCGACCAGAGTAGACAAACTGCCAAGCCCAAAGGAATGGGATTCTGGGAAGGGGAAATACATAGGAAACACAGGAGGCTAAGTACACTGGAGGATGGTGGGAAGTTTAGGGAGAAAACAAAAGCAGATAAGGGACCTGGATGGGCAGGATGACTCATAACAGGGAGAACAGAGGAGACCTCACTGAGACAGAACTTTTAAGTAAAGACTGCAATAGGGAAAGACAATGACCTCTCCAAATACTGTTGTAGGAAAAGGAGGAAAACTGAGAACAAAGTAAAGCTATCTAAACAGGCCGAAGAAGCTCCAAGGACAGGCTGGAGCTTCCGGTGGGGTAGGAGCTGAGGCAGGGATCCAACTAACAGCAAGATGGAAGGCAGCAAGGGGGCCTCTACCTCCTGGGACTGTAAGGGAAATAGGCCTTGGGGAAAAGTTTGAGCAGAGGAGTAACAGGGTCTAACTGGAAACATTTCAGTAGAATGTTCCGTATCCTTTCTACTGGGAATGATAACACACCTGTTATTTGGTCATTATGCTAGCATTATTATTGTTACTGGGTGGCTCTGCTGTGAACCAATGTGGATCCTGACAGGAAGAGTGAAAGATGATGGAGGTAAAGCATAGGGCCTTCGAGAGGGCTGGGGGGTGGGGGGCATAGAGAGGCAAGAATGGGATTCCTAATTTCCTAGTCCAGTGGAGATCAGTGAGCAGCCTGGACACTCAGACCTGCCTCTGTGTTTCCTGTTTAAACTCACAAGGCACATGATTTTGGAGACTAAGAGAGGAGGAAAGACAATGAAAAGAAAAAGAAAACCAGTATCTCCCAAATCCCATGGCTTCCTGGCAGCTACTGAAGTAACATGGCACCCCAGGATCTGTAAGCCAGGGGCCTGGATGTTCATTAAAAATAGAAATAAAGCTTGGATCCATATTTTATTAGCATTTGGTATCAGTGCAAGTGGCAAACACACCGTCCTAAAAGAGAGCCATCTCACTCTATGCTTCAGAGCAGAAAATGACAAGGAGGTCATTCCATTAGTGATTGGAGCTGCTTTTAAATGAAAAACATGTAACCTGATTCCAATTAATGAAAGTGTCTAGCAATTCTCACTGATGGTAATGTTGAACTAATGTTCAAACCTTGCTCATTCACATTTACCAGCCCCTCAAAAGCACAAGCTAATCCCTCAATGAGGAATTATGACTCAACGTTGCAGGTTTTTTCTAGTGACTTGGCATTTGTCCTGCAAGGAGGGACCAAGTCCACATGCATCCTAGTCAAATTTCAGTCTTTTCCCAGCCATCCACTGTGAGCACAGACTTCCACACATCACCACCTGGAGAGCTTCAGAACACAGAGAATGACGGGGTAGGCTTAAGGTTCCCCAAAGTCCTAATGCAGGTCACAGATACTCTTGCTTACAAAATACAACTTCTGCTATGTGCTTAGAGCTCTACTGTTCGTATTTACTTTATTTTGCTTTAAGCCATATAGTTTACACTGCTTGGATCAATGTCTGAAAACAGATGTCATAGTCATAACTTTGGGTGTGAACCCCAGTGGGCAGAGGCCAGGGGGGATATTATAAGCCTAAGATGCACAGGGCCGTTTCACATAACAAAGAAGTATATAGTTCAAGATAAGAGTGGCACCAAGGTTAAGAAACCTGCCCTAGATGGATGGAACTAGAGAATATCATCCTGAGTGAGGTCGCCCAGACTCAGAAGGACAAACATGGCATGTCCTCACTCATAAGTGGATACTAGATGTAAAGCCAAGGAGAACCAGACTGCAACCCACAACTCCAGGGAGGCTAGCTAGTAAGGAGGACCCTAGGAAAGACACAGGGATCACCCAACAATGGAGAAATGGATGAGATCTACATGAGCTAAGGGGGTGAGGGAGATAATGGAGGGCAAGGGTTGGGGAGCTTAGGGGAGTGGGAGAATAAGAAAAGAGATACCATGATAAATGAAGACCCCATGGGAATAGGAAGAAGCAGAGTGCTAGAGAGGTCCCCAGGAATCCACAAAGATGACTCAACCATGACTACTGGCAATGGCCAAGAGGGTCCCTGAGCTGATCTATTCTGGTGATGGGATGGCCAAACATCCTAACTGTCATGATGGATCCCTCATCCAGTGACTGATGGAAGCAGATGCAGAGATCCACAGCCGGGTCCCAGCTGGAGCTCCAGGAGTCCAATCAACGACAGAGAGGAGGGATTTAATAAGCAAGAGATATCGAGACCATGATTGGAAAAAGTACAGAGACAACTAGCCAAACTAGTGGAAACCCATGAACTGTGGACCAATAGCTGAGGAGCCCCCACGGTACTGGACCAGGCCCCCTGGATAAATGAGACAGTTGTTTAGCTTGAACTGTTCAGGAGGCCCCCAGGCAGTGGGATCGGGACCCATCCCTAGTGCACAAGCTGGCTTTTTGGAACCTAGTGCCTATGGTGAGACACTTTGCACAGGCTTGGTGCAGGGAGGAGGGGCTTGAACCTGCCTCAACTGAATGTACCAGGCTCTGCTGCCTCCCCATGGGAGAGACCTTGCCTTAGAGGTGGAAATGGGGGGTGGTTGGGGGGAAAGGCTGGGGGTAGAAGGAGGGAGGACAGGGGAATTGGTGATTGATATGTAAAATGAATAGAAAATCTCTTGAAAGAAAGAGAGAGAGAGAGAGAGAGAGAGAGAGAGAGAGAGAGAAGGAAGGAAGGAAGGAAGGAAGGAAGGAAGGAAGGAAGGAAGGAAGGAAGAAAGAAAGAAAGAAAGAAAGAAAGAAAGAAAGAAAGAAAGAAAGAAAGAAAGAAAGAAAGAAAGAAACCTGCCCTAAGCTGACTCATTTCTCCTATAGATTTTCACAGGGGATCCCAAGTAACTGATACAAATGAAAGACAACCACCTGACAAAGTGGGGTGTGCTCAGAAATATAAATACAGTGAAGAGAAAATAATTGAAGTTTGACTTTATAATATCCTACTGAAGGCAGACCTCTTGGCTGAAAGGAAAGCACATATGTAATAGAAACGCTAAAGACATATTGGCTCCAAACTGATGTCCTCTCTTCATTGTGGTAGAAAGGATAGAATGTAGAAAAAGGGTGTAGCTAATCTTCATGGGGTTAAAAGTGTACCGTGAATGTGGACACCCCAGGTTCTCCGAGAGGCATCCCGCTGAAGGTAACATTGGTAAAGGGAACATCAGTAAGTCTCCTCAGACTCCAAAGGCCACTGCAGCGGTGGCTATTCATTTCTGAGGAAGGCCGAAGAGGCAAAGCAGGCCAAAGCAGGCATCACCTGCATTATAAACGGGATGTTACAGAATGAGATGCTCATGTATGAGTGTTGTGGTGTGGAGGCTGGGCGAAAGCCTATTCAGAAACTTCCGATGCCTGAGAGTCTGAAACCAAAATGAATGAGGAAGGCCTCCTAGGGGCCTCTGCATGTGCAAATCAATGACAATCCGGCTGACTCTGCAGGCAGCCATTTGTGAACCCCAGCACACATTTAACTAATGTCACGGGCAAAGTACCCAGTGGCCATAGCAGATTCTAGATGTAACAATACCTAAGCATTTTCTTACAGCCAAACTTCTCGGGGTCCTTCACTGGACAAATTCCAGTTCTCCTGTCCCCAAGGTTAAGGAGACAGCTTCTGTCAAATTCATCAAGATGTGCTATTTTCGCTTCTTAAGAAACAAATAGTAGGTTCTGGAATTATAGGGGGTACCGCTTTGAAAAGCAGAGTCTTAGAAGAAAGAAAATATTCCCTTCCATAAAGGAAGACAAGTATTTTGAGGATCGCAGTGGTTAGAGTAACCAGACCTCAGACAGAGGGAAGAAACCATATCTCAGTGACCTTTCAATCTGCTGTACATGTCATTCACAAACAGAACATTTGTTCTTTACCAGCACAGCATGCAATAATATTTCTTCTGAAATCAATGGGAGGAGTACCCACCACTACCTAACACCCCAACTCCCAAATTTCACTCCATGTAAGACTCCAGACAGGTATATAACTGACCAGCTCCCTTGGGCATCAGAATTTACCCAGTGCTGAGATCAACTGGATATGTCTGCCAGTCAGGGCCCATAAGGCCCAAGTGGGGATTTTATAAGACATGTAACAATGGGAAATCTCTTTTTATGAAAAGAGAAAACTTAAGGAGTTGGCATCATCTTGCCTCCAAGGGGAGGAGCTTGCCTGCCTGCAAGTTATTGGTAGGATGAAGTGTCCGAAGACTGCACATTTGAGTCCATGGCTTGGTGATGTCTGGAGTCTTGCTTACATCTTGACTTTTCATACATGTACACTCACCTACTTTAGTTTGCTTATGTTAGCTTAAACTGAGGTCTGCATTAATCCATATAACCTCAGAGAGGGTAGGTGTAGGTGTGATGGTGGCGAGTCTCACAAAGAAGGGGAAGTAGAATGTACAGTTATGGAGAAACAGGAGGCAAGACCAGAGTGGGGGATGAAATGGGGAGAGGGGTGGAAGAGAGGAGTAACAGAGGAAATATGGGAGGGAGCAACTGACTCTGAGGGCCATTTGAGGGGGTCATATGGAAATCTACTACTTTAGAAGCATCTTAAAATAAATAAATAAATGAAAGACTGGAAGAAGTACATGAATATGGGTTCCTAACCTAACCAAAAAGTTATCTGCTAGTGACATTCACTTGCAAAGGAAAAAAATCAGTTTTCTCCACTGGAGTCTCACTGGTTATATACTAACCACACTTAAGGGTAGGCCCTGTGTCCAACAGTAGTCGGCCAACACCAAAGAAACACAATAGTATTCATGTAGACTTTTTGTCTAGTATTGCTTTGCTTGGGCAATTATTGTCTTACTAGACTTCTGCTTGTATAGTATAGTTCCCAGTTTTGTGGCTTTGTAGGTCTTGTGTATGGATGTTTATTGTGTTTCTGTCTTTGATTTATCTTCACTTTGTTGTTGCTTCTACCTATTTGTTTGCTGGAGGGGCGGCATGGAGTTGTTAGGATGGGGAGGTGGTGAGGATCTAGGAGGAGTTGGGGCTCAGGAAAGCATGAGCGGAATATATTGCATGAAATTTGTTTTTTTTTTAAAAAGAGAGAGTGATTTAGATTAGTAAAACATGCCACACACCTGCCACCATCCATGGTAACATGTATATAATTACATATAATATATACATTCTCTTTTGTCTACTTTTCCTCCTTCACTTTCAGAAATTACCTTTCCCATTCACATACTTTCTCATTTTCTACTCTCCCTCAAAATGCAGAAAAGTAAATAAATGCAAAGATTCCTCTAGCAACCTCCACTTGATCTCTCCAGCAAGACACTATGGTCCCTCAAACTATGATCATGCTCCCTTTCTAGAGAGACAAGTAGTTCAGCCACAGATAACTGTCTACATGGAACCTGTTTAAACATAGGTTGATGAAGTATTAACATACATTAGAAAAGAATCGGGCTCATTATTATAATTAGTAAGTCTATTATAATAAATTGGTCTTAAGTCAAAGTCTTAAACACTTAATTACGTTGATTGAGGTCCCTTAAGGATGGTTTTAGAGCAAAGAATAAAGATAAGTTGACTCTATCAGCCAGGACTTTGAATTCACTCTTCTCAGAAAGACAAATCCTGGTGGCTGCTGCTAAAATTGAGTTTCAAAATGCCAAATGCATCTCCAGGAACTGAGAAGCAAGGCCTTCACCTCCAGCACTGCCAAAACAGGGGCAATTTGATTGGCATGCCACGTGAGCCCTTTGCCTAGATATAAAAATGCACTCATCTTATTGAAGTTAGTATATACTCTCTTGATTATCCTGAAGGCATCATGGACAAAAGAGACAAATACAGTCCACTCCTGCCCAGACTGCATGAAGGAGGTGTCCTTTCTGGTCCAGGTCCCATGTATGGGGCATGATAACCTCAGACTGTGAGCAGACATGGCTGGCTGCCTCTGTCAGCAGGCCTGACAGGTCTTCCCAACCCCAGCTGGGAGGACACAGTGTAGAGATGCTGGCACATCTACATCCTTGACTGTTCCTTCCTGCTCTGTAGATCAGGTTTCATCAAAGAAGTTCTGCTGAGGCCTCAGCTCTTGTCTCTTTCTCTTTCTCCAGCTGCTGCCTTGGGACTCCTGTGTGCAAAGTACAGATGCCCCAGGAAACCCAGGCAGCCTCTCTTAACAGGCCAGGGCAAGCTTTCTGCAGTCACACCACTAACAATTCCTGTCCCCTTGCCACACAAGGATGAGCTCAGCAGGGTCCTAGCTCTACCAACCAAGTTGTAGCACTGTAAAAGAGAAGGCTAGCATTGAATATGCTCAGACAGGGATGTACTAGAGTCTCTCCAGCAAATTTCCTGCCCTCCACTTGCCCTAGAACTGCCTGGCCTGGACCCAACAGGAGAAGTAACACAGTGAAGATGAGAAGAAATTCAGAAAAACTTAAAAGTGTATGCATACACACTGCACGCACAGTATACAAACATTCACATATGTAATATTTTAAATGCATAGTTCTAGATATGAATGAAAGCTAACTTATGGAAAATAAATATGACTTGGGGATCTGTATTCATGCATATGTATATGTGTGTGTCTATGTATCTACACACAATATATAGTCATTAACTGCCTAACCACAGGGGTGTACTCTGCAAAATACATTGTTAGATAATTTTGCCACTGTGTAAACAGAACATACTCATACAAACTAAGACAGTGACTGCTATTGCAGTCAGTATAATCTCCAGGATCACTATTTCATATGTAATCCCTTGTTGATCAAAATGGAGTTCCATTATCTGTTAAGATGCCTCAGTGGACAAACATGCTTGTAGTCAACCTTGATGACCTGAGTTCCATTTCCAAGACCCACATGGTGGAAGGAGAAAATTGATTCCTACAAATTTTCTCTCAACTTCCACATACATGTCATGGCATATGTATGTTCCGTGCCTCACACCAGATAGATAGATAGATAGATAGATAGATAGATAGATAGATAGATAGATATAAAAATACTTCAATAATAATAATGATTATAATAATAATAAATTTCTATGTGGCATACTACAACTTGTACATAAATGCCCACAAAGAACCACATACTAAAGGCTTGTCCCTGGTGGAGGCCCACTGGGAGGTGTTGTGTGTCTTTAAAAGGAAGGAACTTGAAGGGGGTCCTTAGGTCACTAGGAGCATAGACTTAATGGACTGTGTGACCATGGCCACCCTCTCCTTCCCTTTGACTTCCTGGCCATGGATGAGCAGATTGCTCACACATACTTGCCATTCTATGTCATCTGGTACCCCATCACAGACCTGGTAACAGGATGCCTGCAGTTTTGGAATGAGAACTCTCAATTTGTGTGCTTAAATCAATCTTTTCTCTCTGTACGGAATTTATGTCAGGTATTTCATTATCATGTGGGAAAACTGAATGACACACGGGCATGACAGCAGATAGAGATGTGGGAGAGAAACATATAAATACACACATACAGTCACATACACCTGCGTGGAGATCTACAGTATGTTTTAAAATATATAACTTGAAATGTAAGCTCCTGGGGCTGGAGAGAAGAGTTAAAGAGCTTGCTGCCAAGCCTACATGTCTAAGAACAATCTCTTAGGTCAACACAGGAAAGAAGAGAGTTGATCCCCGCAAGCTGAGCTCTACTTGCGTGCCCGGCACATATGTGCCACCCCATTTGACATCTTTGAAAACCGACAATGTCTCTTCTTCCTCGGCATTTAACCTTCTTTCAAATCTTCTTACTCTTAAATGATTGCTGATATGGGGCTAAAAATTTCAGAAACAATTCATTTATGTGTAAGATTCATCCTTTGATCAGGCAAGAATATAAAGTAGCTGTTCTCAACCTGTGGGTCACAATCCCTTTGGGAGTCGAACAACCCTTTCACTGGGGTCAGATATCCTGCATATCGGATATTTACATTGTGATTCATAGCAGTAGCAAAATTAAAGTTATGAAGTAGCAATGAAAGTAAGTTTATGGTTTGGGGGTCACCACAACATGAGGAACAATATTAAAGGGTCATGGCGTTAGGAGGGTTGAGAACCACTGTGTTCCGGGTTGAAATGGTGAGGCCAGGACTCAAGATAGATAGGAAAAGCCTATAGTCAGGGGAAAGGGAAGCAACACAGATTGTTTTCTAGAGAGGTGAGGTGCAGAGTGGCTGAGGCAGGGTGGCTGAGCAGTGGGAGGCATGTGAGAAGCGCTCTGAGTATATAACTGCAGCCCTTCCTACATCCTCACCTAGAACAGGCAGATAGGACCATCTCTCCGCCTGAGCAGGCAGGGGAAGACCTCTCAATGTCCTGTTCCTGTGGCCATTCTCCTCCTCCGCTCCACACTGGGTCCTCAGGCAAGACCCCAACCTCCTCACCTTCTGCCGGCCCCAAGCCTAGGCAGCCTTTGTGAGTGGCTTCTGAAGGCTGCCTTCTCTGTGCCTTTGATGAGCAAGGTGTGAATGGGAAGACAGTTACTTCTCCACTGATTTCCTTTCTTGCTGCTGACCCGGGATGGCAGGCTATGTGAAGAAGTGGGAGGGGCATATTCTGCAGCAGAACACTGATGGAGGTGGAATTGGGGGGTCTGTGTGATGAGCTGTTCTCAGTACAGTTTACCACAGGGTTGGTTCAAACAACACACAAATGTCCCAGCTTCATGTCTATATCCTAACAACATGCTGAAATGTCCTTTAAATGAATGTCCTTTACTGTGAGCTGATCTCTAACCTTTCACCCTACCACTGAGGGTCCAACCATTCCTACCCTATGGACTTTCCCACCTGATACTCTACTCTCAAAGCTGCTTGTGAAAGAAAATTCAGAACTCTATTACCTGATGAATAAAATACATACCAAAAGGAAAGCACACATATATCCCTTTTACTGACTATGGCCTACACCAAGGACTTGAGCATCGTCTCATGTGATTCACAAAACTACAACACATGAAGTAGGCAGCCAACAACAGAGAAGCCATGGAGCTCTTACATGCATGATCTACTGTTTTCCAGGATATTTTAAAAAGTCCATAGTGGGCTGAAGACAAAGACATACTTTCCATGAGGGGGACTCGATGGCAGTATTCTCTCTTGCAATTCCTGAGGCCTGCCATAGGCTTGTAATTTGACTGTATGAAGTGCAATACCAGGAAGATCAAAGTTCTAGCACACAGCCCCAGTCCACTTTAGAATCCCCAAAGACAGAGACCAACAAGCTTTCACATCAACAAAGTATGATGGTTAAGAACAGCTTTGAAGTCAAGCATGGCGGCAACACTCCTGAAATACCAGCTCCTGGGAATGTGAGGCACAAGGATCAGGATGTGAAAACCAGGCTAGGATACATGGTGAGTTTCATGACAGCCTGGGCTGCAGAGTAAGATCATGTCTCTAAAAGCCTAAATGAAAATAATAATGATGATGATTAATAATAATAATAATAATAAAAGAATTATCTTTGAATTCAGAAAAGGGTTTAGACTCAGCATAGCATCATTACTTTGGATGATGGTGTTAAGTTCTCTGAGTTTCTGTCTTCTCAGCTGAAAGGGACCATCAGATCATATGCTTCACAGGGTGGTCAGCAGAAGAGGAGGAAATACTATTTGTAAAATGCTCAGCCCTGGGCAAGCCATCTGCAGCATCTGGCAGTAGATCACTGCCATCCTCAAAGTCACCACTGAATTGCAGAACTCCAGCCACACACAGCGACTGGATGAAAACTGGTAGCTTTGCATTTCTAGTTGAGGTTTAGGTCAGTGAGGCAGTAGATGACAACAGAGGGAGACTTTCCATATTGGCAAGTCTGGGATGTCTAATTTGGTTCTCACGTCTCTCTACTTCCAGCCACAGCTCCAGTTGGTCAATTGTCTGAGCTGGATGACTAGATGCTTTAATGGGGTGACAATTAGCCTGAGGCCTGTCATGGCTGGAATCCTACATGACTCATATCTGCCACAATTCCTTCTCTTTCTTGACACCCCACAGCAACAGCTGCCACAAGAGGAATGCAGTTATGGGGGAGGGCAGAACACACAGAGCCAGATGCAAGCTGTAGTTAGTGACTTTCCTCCATCACGTGGGCCAGTCAGAGAAAGAGTTCACCATATCTCATTCCTAGTTTTCTTATCTACAAAACACGGAAGTCAATATCTTCCTTACAAGGATTCTGGACAGATGGGAAGAGATGTAAACAAGGAACCCATCTAGAATGTCTGCCACATAGCCTGTGTACAATAATGGAAGTTCCTAGAATCAGCCCATATTCAGGCATGCATCCATATGTTGCTTCTCTTTTCTATTCTAAATGAAGTAAGACAAGAATTCAAATATCAAATGAGAAATACCCCAAGAACTTTCTATACAAGCTCCCATTTGGAGATAACTGCCAAACTCCAGTTATAAATATGCTCTTGATGAGAGACATGTGACTGACTCCACATAACCTTGTAGACAACAAGTGTGCTCCTAACATGTATACTGGCATGGTCTTTGGCTTGCCATACAGAATCTAGGCCCCACAGACACTTTTCTATATCAACTTGAACAACCTATGACAGGGACCAAGTCCAGGGACTGTGTGGACAACCAACACAATCCACCAATGACTAAATTTACAGGAACCCTGGGGTCCCAGGAAATATGGGAACCCCAACAGTAGGCATGCTCCAAGGCCATGGAGGGCCCAGGGATAGTCAACTCTGAGATGTGCTGGTGGCTCCAGAAGGTACAGTGTGAGGAAGAGGAGATGCCCACTTACAAGAGAGACAAGGAGACAAATTTAAAAGCCAAACTGGTCCAAACCTGTTCAGTCTACATTCAGAAGAACCACAGCCCCTACCTACTTCTGCGGTACTCTGTAGAGACCTTTCCATAAGTCAACAACATGCTAGAGAGAAGACAACATCAGCCCACTGTCCTGTCTACTGGTGGTAGCAGTGACTGTCTCAAGGATGCCAGGGAGTGGGAGCTGATTTGACTTGTCAACTGCAGAAAAAAAAGTAAGTGGCAAATGTAGGTAAGAAGAGACACATTGAAAACCAACTTCACAAACATAATTTTGTAGGGGACAAAGTAAGGCTTCTAAACACCTATATGTGAGAGAAGCACAGGTCAAGTTTATCTTCCTGTTGCCTTATTTTACTAACACGCCAAAAGATGAAAGGACCTCAGGAGAACACTGAAGAGTCCAAGTAGAAGAAATCATGCCAGTGGAAGAATACCCGGGGCTTCTGAAGTACCCAGCGCTACAACGGTCCACGCATGGGGAGAAGATTCAGATGACAAATGAGAAATGTAGGAAGAACCAAGTCTGTTGGTGTGTGCCTGACATGGCATCTGACACACAGCAAAGGTCAATCGAAATTAGAAAGACAAATACCACAAGTTTGAAAATGGACCTTCTGCTTGTGTCCTTAAGTGTCCAAAGCGCAAACCATTCCCTTAAAAGCCACTGCATTGGAAAACAAAAGTTCATTCAATATGAATCATAGCAAATCTGAATGAGTTCAACAAAAGAAGTTTGTGTGATTAGAATACTGGCACTCATTAACATATATAAGAACCTACTTAGATCCTTGATGCTTGTGACTGGACCATGAAGTTGGGCTGCCAACTTGTATGAACTCCTACTTTGAATCACACTAGCAGAGAGTGATATAATTGGGCGACTGGCTGCTTGTCACCAAAGGGTTAATATTAGAGAAAGTATTGACTAGTTCCTGCTGGTTGCTAAGCAACATTTCTTCCTTCTCTCGATGGTCTGAGAGAGAGGATAAAATAAGGGCAGAAAATGAGAAATGTTGGAAAAATAGGAAAGTGAAATTCAATGGATCATAAGGAACAATTTTAGGGCGAGTAAAAGAGGAAATAACTCTTGTAGCACGTACTAAGACATCAGCTGCTTCATGACATCACAGGGTAACACATTGAGCCTCCAGCTCCAGAGATGGGAAGATAGTGGAAGATGAATGCCCCTAAGCCCAGCAGTATGCTGCTCATGTTCAGCTCACACTTAGCCAGAGATGCACAGGGTCCCTGGATGACAGCAGGCTGACCTGCATGACAGACCATTATAGCTGGAATAATAATAATAAAAAAATCTATCAACTCCATGAGGCCCAACCAAACCTTGCCCACAATAATTCATTGTTCCCATTCCTTAAGGGGCCTTTTGTTCCCTTCCCAACTGAAAGGCCTGTGGTAAGTGATTCATACTCTCAACAATACTGACTGAGTGTATGCTATGTGCCAGACAGGGGGGCTGTAGAGAAAGAGCAGAGACCCCAAGTTATCACTCAGCAGGATGCGGTGCCCCTTCCATCACATCTGTGGTCTGTTTTTGTCAGGACTCTAAGATGGAGCAATTTACAAACCTTACACAATGACCTAGGAGATGTCCTAGGACTTGCCCATGGACTACTGAGGTGTTTCCTGCCTTTAATTTCCATCACTAAGTATTCCTTTCAGTGAAAGACCTCAAGTTCGAGGCTGAGCTGATAATGGACAAACTATGCCTGTGTGGGCACAGGGGTTATCATAGAAATCTCAATACCTTCTGCTCAACTGTGCTGTAAGCCTTAAACTGTTCTTAATAAATTCTACTATAAACACGAAAGAAGGAAGACGAGGAAGGGAGGGAGGGAGGGAGGGAGGGACTCTTAATAAGAAAACAAAACTTCAAGTAAACCAGCACATTCTAAGGTGAATAACCTAGAGAAATGTAAGCTATGGGTCCATTAACGCCCATTTCCATGTCTTGGTTCAGTAGACTAGAAGCCGTCACCTGCTGTGCTCTGTACACAGAGGCTGGACAGGTCAGTGTGACAGCAGGAAGAAGCTCAGGAAATGACTGGCACATTCGTGGTAGTTGAGAACTGGGGTGTGGGAGAGAACAAGGGTAGAGATGAAATTAGAGGAGACAAGGAGACAATGGAAGGCTAGACATCAAAATTGGGGCGGGGGAAGGAGGATGAAGCAAAGAACAAGCTCCAAATGGGGATGGAGGGGCACTCCTTAGCAGAGGCCGTGAGGCTAGCCCCATGACGATGGAGGATGCTGGCCATTGCCTTAACCTAGCCCTGACTGAGGTCCTTCATCAGCATGACAGGACAAGTCAGCTGACAGTGTTTAGAAAATTAACTCTGATACAATGTCAGAAAATCCCATTGTACCTGGCATAGAGTAACTGCCCAGGAAACTACTATCAAGATTACTGTCCTACATGAAACCACTTGAAGTGATAAAGCATTGCTTTTAACTCTTAATAAAAGTATTTTTTATTGTTGAGGCTAAGACTGGTCCTAGTCAACTTCCAACCTCATTCCTCTAAGCCAATGTCTCCCAGATTTCCATCATATGTATAATATCCTCATGATTTTTGTTCTCCCTAAAGACCATCTCTTATACTTTTTAACAATACATGCTAATAGTGTAAAACCATAATCACAACAGCAACAGTGACAATGACTGAAGTTCACAGATCATTGACCCCACTAACTCATCTAAGATCTCAGCAAGGACCAGACTTTCATCTTTACAACTCTGATATCATTTTACAGGCTGAAAATATTGACATAGATGGGTGGAGACATAGCTGCATCTGTGGAGTGCTTGCCTGGTATTCGGAAAGCTCTGGGTTTGATCCACAATACTGCATAAGTGGGCAACAATAATCTCAGCACTCAGTGGGTGGAGGGAGGATTCAAGGTCATCCTCAGCCACAAAGAGTTTGAGGCTAGCCTATGCTACACACTCTATGTCAAATATGCATATATATACACATATATAGGGGGCAAGATTATTTAATCAGTTGATGACAGAGATTCACACTCACACATTCTGATCACAGAGGCCACCCTGTGTCCCTGCTTATAATTCCTCTCTCATTTCAAAAAGCTTGTGTTTATTTAACATTTTAATTGATTTTCTTATATTGAGACTTAAATGTAAAATTTTACAATGTCTTGATTCCTCCCTTCAGAGCTCAGGGAACCCCACAGAAGAGGAGGTCAAGAGATTACAAGAGCCAGAGGGGCTGGAGGACACCAAGAAAGCAAGGCCTCTAAATTAACATGAGCAAAGCCCATATGAACTCACAGAGACGGAAGCAGCATGTACAGGGCCTGCACCGGTCTGCACCAGGCCCTCTGTGTACATATTATGGCTTCGAACTTAGTATTTCTATTGGACTGCTCAGTGTGTGAAGCAGTGGGCCTCTGATTCTTGTGCCTTTCCATAGGCTCTTTTCATTTTATTCATTTCTCTTGCCCGACTTCGAGGTGATAGTTTTTGTTTTATCTTACTTTTTTAATTTTGTTATTTTTTAAGTAAATGAATGAATGGAAACCTAGCCACTAGGGCAATGACTGAACTGAACACTTACACTTTCTGGGAGAAGAACGTCAGTTTTCTCCACTTTTTCTTTTTAGATATGGTTTTGTTTAGTTTTCTTGGTTGTGGGGAGGTTTTGTTGCTATATTGGGTTTGTGTTTCTTTCTTAGAAAGAACTTCAAGTTGGGTGGATGAGGACGGAGGAGGGATCTGGAGGGACTTGGGGGAGGGGAAGAATATGATCAAAATATATTTGAATTTGAAAATTGTTTTTAAATAATGAAAATAAAAATGCAAGAAAATTATGATGCCATTTAAATAGCTGGTCTATCATATGGAATATTATTTAGTGCATGCAAAAAGTATCTATTAGAATCTTTAAAAGTATTTCCTTGTGTTTCCTAATATCACCAATGAAACAAAGTTTGGAGAAAAAAAAGAGTACTATTTTACGCATTATAAGCATGCTTCTATTTCAAATATAAAGCCATGAGAAAATACTAACATTGGCTCACAGTACCTACTTCAATGTCCCACTTCCTCTTTTACAGCAAGAGCTGGAATTTCATTTGGCAATAGCTGTCAAGATGCACAACTGCATCTTCCATTCAGATGTGTCTCTTTGAGTAAGTTCTGGCCAATACGATGCAAAGACTCTAATCATGAGGACAGGATGGACATGTCCTCAAAGGAGATTGAGCCTGCTCTTCATTCCCTCCTCTTTGTTTCTAAGAATGAGAAAGAGACCATCAGGGCACCAACTACCATCTTGAATCACGAGAAAAACATTCAAAGAACATCAGATCGGAGCTACAAAGAGAAAAAAATAGGATCCCTCCTGACACCATGAAACTTCAAGCCTGCATTGCCTACCACCATATTTACTTTATTAGCAAGAGAAATAAATTCCTACAGTATAACAGTAGCATTGACTTCAGATTTCTGTTGTTATTGTTGCTGAATGCAGTCAAATCTCATTCTAATCTGTATATTATTGGTTCCTAATTCCAGAACCTTTTCCTTCTCCAGGATGGGAGGAGTCAACAGAAAATCCTCACTCAGAATGTTTCCCCCAAGAGAAGCTCAGTAGCCTAGGCAAGTCCTGGAGTAAGAAGAGTTGGTATTTATGAATACTCCACTCCCAGTTGCTTTATGTTCTACATCCCCCTCAATCCTCCCAATACATCTACTTGGCAGGGACCATACAACCCCATTCATCAGGAACTCAAGTGCCATATCTAATGGCAGTGCCCAAACTCAAATCCAGTAGAGAAGGTCCCAAGGGCCAGTTCTAAACCCAAGAGCCCTCTCCTTAGATTCAAATACACATCAGATTGGCTTGCTTATCACAGAACCCTGGACAGATTGTAGTACCTGTGGACATCACCCTGGGGTTCCAAGAAATTCTTTCTGTCATTGTTATGAGCATTACATCTAAACCAAGATATAATGAAAATTGGATGCTTAAGAACAAGCATCCTTCTACTCTTTCATCATACAGGTTAACAGTATTCTAAAGATATCTACAAAGAATCACCTGAAAATGTTTGTTCCTGCTCATCAGGAACTCCATTGGAAATCCCAAATGCCCTGGACAGAGAGGGATGTTTACCCCTCGCCCCAGCCACCACAGAGTTAAGTTCTATTTCCCAGGCCTGGCATGTGCTCAGTCAAAAACCTGGCTGAGTGCCTGTTGTTTACTGAAGCTAAGGAAGGCGCATCTGCAATGTTACGAAAAGCATATTGCAAAAGGCAACACATGCAAATTAAACCTCTTGAGCTATGAGTAAATTGCTGGGAAAATTTATAACTCATTTAATAAAACTTGAAGTAAATACATAGCCTGGTTCCCAGGGAAAACAAAATATTCCCCACAATGCTCTTCTCTTAAGAAAAAAAGAAAGAAAGAAAAAAACAGAAAAGGACAATGGAGCCAGAGGCACTCTATCAAATATAAAATATAAATGGCAGCTATAATGGTAACTGAAAGCCATGTGGGCTTGTGAGACATTTAATACACACACACACACACACACACACACACACACACACACATACACACACACGCTAGTGCCACACCCCCTACTCTCAAAGAGAAGAAGGTAATTCTAGGTGTAACCCTTTTGCATGGTAACCCATAACTGTGTCCTCCCAATGAGGCCCTTTGGGACATCTTCTATTCATTAATTCACCTACCACACAAGTATTCGCAAGGCACTGGAAATATGGAGATTCAAACCATGTTCTCTGAGCCCTATGGCCTGGCTTTTAATCCAACTTTGTCACTTACTAATTGTATGGCCTTGGGCTGCTGTATAAACGTCCTAGGCTTCCAACTTCCCATCTATAAACCAGAAATAACAAGATCCACGGCCTTTGTGAGAATCAAATGGGCTAATATGTGTGAATTAATTCCAACAATGCCTAGAAAATGGAAATCTTAAGACATATTAACTGCTTATTATTATTACTTACCATTATGATATAGCACTTCTGCTAGCTGGACTGTGTACAGGATTAAACATGCCAGATGAAGGCCTTTGCTCATGGAATTTATATTCTACTACAGATAGACAGTACATATAAAAATACATGAATAAGCAACATTTTTAATGACAGCAACAGGTACTCTTGCAAGAAAAAAAAAAAGTTTAAATACTAAGGAATAGAGTGGTAGCCACTTAGAAGTGAGAACTCAAATTGAGAGTCAGGTAACAGTTTGATGTCTCTTTGAAGAGACATCTGACCTGAGACCCAACTTAACTAAGAATGCTTTACACAAAGGATCTGTCTCATGAAATATCTTTCTGTGTTTGTTTTCTTTGAGTCCTAACCCAAAGCCAAGAGGTACAGAACAGGGAGAGGAACCAGATGAGCTTCAAGCCCGCTTTGTAGCCAAGGATGGCCCAGAACTGCTGATTCTCCTGCTTCCACCTCTTGGGTGCTGGAATTACAGGTGTGTCCCCCATGCTTAGTTCATGTGTGCAGTGGTGTAGTGCTAGGGAGGTGTGTCCCACATGCTTAGTTTATGTGTGCAGTGATGCAGTGCTAGGGATTGGAACTGGAACTTCAGAAGCAACATTTACTGGTCTCCCTTGAGTTGTAAGACTCAAAAAATTCATAGATGAGAGGCTCTTTGTCAAGGTTATAAAAGTGTCAGCTATAAATATGACACTCAACCATGGCAAGCCTAGGAGTCAGATGTTGCAGAAGTCCTGTTTTACAGACCAAGAAAGAACAATGCGCATGGGGCTAGAGTGAGGGCTCAGTGGGTTAGAGTACTTGTTCCACAATTATGAGGACTGGAGTTTGGATCTCAGGCCACATATAACAAGCTGAGTGTATCTGGAACACCTGTAACCCCACCTTCACAAAGATATAAAGAGAAGAGGATCACTGGGGCTCTCCGATATCCAGCCTAGCAGAAATAAGAGTTACACATTCTAAGAAAGGCCTGGCCTCCCAGAAATAGGTGGAAAGTGATGAAAGGGAAACCTGGCACCCTCTTCTGGTGTCTGTGTACATGCACAAGCACATACCTGCCCACATGTGCACATATACTCATACACACACATACACACACACACACACACACACACACACACACACACACACACACACAACTCTTAAGATAAAAGGAAGAAGATATGCAGAAGTTCAGCAAGCTCCCCGAAGGCCATACACATATTAAAAGGTAAAGGAAGAATTGACATTCAAGCCAATGCTTCATACCGCATCTGGAAGGCTCAATGTCAAACACCACACTTTTCCAGGCTGCCACATCCTCTGAACTCTCTAAACCCGATGCACTGGGAGTCCCAGGCAGAGGCACATCTGACTAAACATATTATCAGCCTCTCTCCATGGAAGACCCGGGGGATATTTAAGTAAAACCCAAGGTCCACTGTAAATGAGGAAGATGCACTATGCTTTCAGGACAACTCAGTAAAGTAAAACTGCCTCTTGAAAAATTAAGAATCTGTTATTCATAGTTCTGCTGATACCCAGGAATCCTGAGACTGTACAATCCATTATTAAGTCCCAACAGGGCAGCTCAGAACCTACACGTAAGTTGGGTTCTGCCAGAAGACACATATGGAGTACACAGAGCCCTGCATTTGGAATCCCCAGCATGGATAGTCTGACTTGGGTTTGCTTGCACCTACAGAAACCAGAGGGCTCTGCCATTTAGGGGCAGGTAGACATTGTTCCTCACATCTTAAAACAGGAAGAAAAATGGTATCTATGTGAGGGAACTAGCAAGTAAATGGATGTTGGGTTTAAAACATTCGCTTCTGAGCCTAGAACCTAAGAACTCAACCATGTTATTCCCATCGTTATCACTATTATAATTGTGTTACATGGTTTCATGGGGCAGATTTAATCCCAATGGAGTATTCATCCCTGACTCCCCAAGTAGCACATAGGCCAGAGGAATCCAACATCACACCCAAACTGAAATTTCTTGAAAGCATGACAGAGGAAGCCCCAGTCCTCACGTGCTTTTATTGCGTGGGCTGCAGATGGCGGCCCAGGAGATGAGATCCTGGCACAGGGGAACTTCTGAAAGTCATGACAGCTCCCCAAAGAATAAAAGCAGAAGATGACAGCTTCTGATGGGCTGCTCCGGGCCCCATTCCCATCTCTTATGTATTTGGACATCACTCAGGCCCATCAGATCCCCAGTCTGCTGTCGGCTGACTGACAACAGAAAGGGAAATTTAGAGGTGTGAGTGAAGTGACTGAGCTGTCAGGGCTGCTTCTTTTCTTAAAGAAAGGATAGGTAACAGTAAAAAAAAAAAATCCTCAGACAGCTCAATACCATGTCACGGCGCCTGGGACAGGTCTGTATTTTGTTTTTTGGGATTTTTTTTTTTTTTTAAGAAAAAAGAAAAAGAAAGAAAAGCTGTGGATGAATTTGAGCAATGAGAACTGGGTCCAAGTCCTATCTTTTGGACCCAACAGAGGAAAATGTCAGCAGGATGGGATGGTTTCTTTTAGGGAAAGGAAATGTTCCTGCACAGTTAAAAATATCCGCTGAAAAACACAACAAAAAAAAGGGAGGAGGAACTGGAGAGATGACAGCCACTCCCTCAATAGAGGGCTTCCCTCGCAAGCATGAAGACCCAAGTTCAGATCTCCAGAAAGGAAACAGGAAGTGACAGTGCCTGCCTGCAACCCTGGCACCATGGAGGAGAAGCAGGAGGATCCCGGGAGCTCGCCAGCCCAGGAGTCTGGGAGAAGCAGTGAGCTCCGGATTCTGTGAGCTACCATCTCATAAATCAATAAACAATTGAAAATGAAAATAAAGTGGAGGGCAACAGAAGATACCTAATGTTGACCTCTGACTTCCATAAGCATGCACACTAACAAAACAAAGAACCCCAAACCATCACATTCTAAAAACCAGACTCTAAAGTTCCCCTCTTTTTTTTTTAAGATTGGGATTCTGGTTCTTCAGTGGACTTTTGGCTAACCAATACCATCTTGGACACAGTGATTGGCTGAGCTACTAGAAGCCAAGTATTGGTCAAACATTCAGAAAACTGCTGGGCAGCACATCTAAGAGACAGTCTGGCAGCACTGCCCCTACCAACCCACCCCTCTTGCACTGGTCCCCTCCAGAACTGACTGAAAATACAGGAAACCAAACATTTGCGAAGTTCTCTGGAAACCCAAGCCATCTCCAGGCTGAAATGCTCAGGGGAATGGGTCCTGAACAACAGGGCAGTGCTGGTAAGCCCGCCTTTAACTACAGGGACGGTCCTTGGCCAAGAGGCTCACATTTCAAAGGCCCCTGTTTGCTCTGTTTTCTGTGAGCCCTAACTTTACAATAGCCCTGAGAAGAAACAGATTCCCCATCTCACCCCCAGGTCAAGCACAACTCAGAAAGGAATGCCTTTATTAAGGTAATGCTTCAGAGAACCCAATAACTCTAAATAGCAACCCCCCAAAAAAACCAGATTCTACTAGATGAGAGGAAATTGCACTTTGAGTATTTTTCCAAGAGTCCAGGAGGGCTTGACTAAGCCAGAATAAGAAACCTCATCTCTGCTTGTAAAACACACTCCAGGAGAACAACAAGCCAGATTCAGATTGCTGATTGATGTAACACTTGGATTAGAAATACACACAGCATGAAACACAATTTCCAGAGAGGAAAAGGAAGCTCTTGATGATCCTGCTGAAAGGGTGGTAAAAACTTCACTCAAGCCTTCCACTTCAGCATTGGACTGTGGGAAACTTTTATTGGAACAACCCAACCGAGTCCATTAGCTGTCCACTGGGGAGCATAGCATAAACTCCTAACACCTTGGCTAAGAGAAGGCCCCATAATCACCCTGATTTCCTGCTGGGCGGAGAGAGAAAGCAAGGCAGCAAGAATACGAGAAAGAAGACAGGAAAGGGTCCTACCTGATTCTTTTCTCTTCCCTATGTCTCTCTGAATAGAAGTACTGGCTAAGGCCACTAGCGACAGAGATGTGCTCACAGTGACAGGGAGTGTACTACTTCTGTGACAGAGTATGTAACAAAAGCAACTTAGAAGAACTGTCTACATTGGTTATGGTCTCAGAGCACCATGGTTGGGGAGGGATCAGGGGAGTGGTTCGCTTCATGAGTGTGGAAATGTATGGTAGAGGCTCCTCATATCCTGACGGACCAGAAAGCAGAGAGAAGGTGACAAGAAGGAGGGGCCAGATAGGACCTTCAAAGGTCCATCCTAGTGACTTGCTTCCACCAGCTAAGCCTTACTTCCCCAAAGTTCCACAGCCTTCCAAAATAGTGCTACCAGCTGGGAACAAATGTTCAAAAGATGAGCTAATGGAGGACATATCAGATTACAACAATGACATGAAGGTTGAAAAATCTGAGCCCTTTTTTTAAAAAATACTTACTGTCTATAACTTGGGGCATGTTGTTTTGTTCTTTGGGCCTTCACATCCTTAACTCTTGACCTAGAACGGTCACCAGGGTCCTTCTTACCTTCTGAGTTTATTTACAAAACCCAATCTAACACAGCCATGGCCTTTGGGGTTACA